>NC_056599.1:35036610-35272515 GCF_018340385.1 Cyprinus carpio | reverse complement strand
CCATCGTGTGGCTTTAGCTAAAAGGTGAACGGGGAAAATTTGACTTAACGTCGTAAATATACGTGGAAAATTCCAAGTCTTTATAATGTTCCAATTTTCCTGGCATTTTCGCTATCGAGCCATTTTGTCACACCTATGAGACGGCCTTCAGATGTTTTCAAGCCAGGAATCTTTTCAAACATGTGAAGTTTGGGGAAGATCTACATTTTATGCCTGCGTTATAACATCTTTTTATTCCCATGGCTGAGACATCGAACTTTGTCCAGTAGCCATGGACCGCCTTTGCGAAAACTCAAGATCTTCACAATTTAACATTGCCACAGGCCTTTAGATTAGATGACACAAAAAAGACATTGATGTCATTAAAATTTCTATGAGTCGTCGTCGCAGTGTAAACTAGCACTTCCTGTTGCAATAGTGGCGTCTAAGACCGTATAATGAAGATGGGCATGTTCGATATGTTAAGTGTCAGGAGGTATTATCAACACATGTGAAGTGTTGTGGCAGATTGGACATTTGTATGTCTGAGTTATAGCAACTTCATTTTTCATGGCGAATTCATCGAAATTCGTCAGGGCGGCATGGACAACGCCCTTCAACGAAAACTCAAGATCTTCGCAAGTTACACACGCAATGGCCCTTTTTGAGTAGGCATACCAACGTTGGGTTGTTGATCTGGAATTAAATCTTAGGAAGAGTTCGTTTAAAGTATACAACGCATTGCAAATGGACAAAAATGATACCAAAATTTGCCTCATAAAATTAAAAATAAAGGGGGCCGACTTCCTGTTGGGATTTCGGATATATTGTACCAAGAGACCTTTTTTGTAGGTATTGGGGTGATACATGGTGTGCCAATTTTCGTGCATGTACGTGAAACATAGCTCGAGGGCTGTTGATGTTTTTACGATAGGTGGCGCTGTCGAGCCCATTTTGCCACACCCGTTCTGGAAACCTATATCACCGGTAAATTTTCACCAGGTCTGACAGAGTCTATGCAAGTTTCAGGACTTTTCGAGCATGTTTATGCCCTCAAAATGCGATTCATTTTGGAGACAGAAGAGAAGAAGAAGATGGCGAAGAAATAATAATTAATTCAGCTGCAAGCAGCGATGACGGGCCCTCGCAACCCGGACTCACCGCCACCGGGTGCTTTTGTTAAAACAGCGAATAGGACTGAGGAGAAATATGCTTTTAATGTCAGTTGTAAATTTCTAAGAGGAATATGCAAAGTAATTTATATGTGCCAATCTCCTGTTGCCAGCAGGTGGCGCTATCACTATAATGGAATATGGCCATGTAGATGTGTTCAGGCCAGGACACTTTTATCGAACATGTGAAGTTTGGGGAAGAATTCGACATTTTATGCTGAGTTACAACAAATTCTCTCCTATGGCGAGACATCAAATTTTGTCACCAGCTATGGACACCGCCCTAACAAATACTCAAATCTCCACAATTTGGCATCGGCAAAGGCCTGTAGATAGATGACCCTTTAACAAATGTTGATGTCATTTAAATTTCTTGCAGTTATTGTTGTACAGCTGTAAAACATGACACTTCCTGTTGCAGTTAGTGCGCTATAACTATAAGCCATTATGGGCATTGATCTGTTTAGAGTAAAGTCTTATCAAACATGTTAAGTTTTGGGGCAGATTGGACATTATATGTCTGTGTTATTAGGCAACTTCCTTTTTTCATGGCGAAAAACACGAAATTCGTCAGGCCGACTGACACGACCTTCAAACGAAAACTCAAGATCTTCGCAATTTTTACAAGGCCTTTAGATTTAGGCTTACCAATTTGGTGTTGATATGAGGTAATCTCTAGGAGGAGTGTACAAAACGTTAAATGGCCGGGGCAACAAGGCATGAAATGACTGCAAATGTTGCAAAATTTGCTCATAAAATTACAAAATAACGGCCTCTTCCTGTTGGGTTTCGGATATTGCTCAAAGAGTCTTTTGTGCGTTTGTAGGTAATGATGCATAAAATATTTCTGTAGGAATTTTGTTCGTGATGTACGGAAACGTAGCTCGAAACGCACTCCGTTGAAAGTGTATAGGTGGCGCTGTCGAGCCATTTTCCCACACCAATGGCATGTTGATCTTTCGGCTGTGTTCAGGCCAGTCCAATCTGTTTCTCATTAAACATATGAAGTTTAAGTAAGATCAGACATTTTATGACTGAGTTATAACAACTTTTATTCCCATGGGCGAGACATCAAATTTTAACGGCGCCAGGGACACGCCCTTTAACGAAAACTCAAGATCTTCGCAATTTACCATGCAAAGGCCTTTAGATTAGATTGACTGACAAATAAAATGTTGATGTCATTAAATTTCTAGGAGGTAGTTTGTACAGCGGTAAAACATGACACTTCCTGTGCAGCAGGTGGCGCTATGACAATGACTGGAATATGGGCATGTAATATCTTTCAGGGATTCGGAGTCTTATCAAACATGTGAAGTTTGGGTGCAGATTGGACACTCTGAATGTTTTGACATTATAGCAACTTCCTTAGTTCATGGCGAATCATCGAAATTTGTCAGGTGCCGCTACGGACACACCCTTTAACGAAAACTCAAGATCTTCACAATTTAACATCACACAGGCCTTTAGATTTAGACTGACTGAACCATGTGAATTTGTTGTCAGATCATTTTCTGGTGAGTAGTTCTTTCACAGCGTAAAATATGTTCACTTCCTGTTGCCAATAGGTGGCGCTTATGACAATGATGAATATGGGCAATGTAAGATCTGTTCAGGTCCAGAGAGTTATCCAACATGTGAAGTTTGGGGCAGATGCTTACAGGGACATTGTATGTCTGAGTTTATAGCTTTTCCTTTTTCATGGCAGATGTCATCGAAAATTCGTCAGGCCGCCACGGACACGCCCTTCAACGAAAACTCAAGATCTTCGCAATTTAACATTGCAAAAGGCCTTTAGATTAGGCATACCAAGTTGGTGTTGATCTGAATAAATCTCTAGGAGGAGTTCGTTAAAGTACAAAACGCATGGAAATGGCAAAAATGATGCAAAATTTGCTCATAAAATTAAAAATAACCGACTTCCCTGTTGGGTTTCGGATATTGCTCCAAGAGTCTTCTTTTTGTAGGTACTGGATGCCTTTTACATGTGTGCCAACGATTGTGCATGTACATGTACGAAAAACACAGCGGTGAGGCTGTTGAACAATTTTTACGTGTATAGTGGCGCTGTCGAGCCATTTTGCCCACCCTCTTCTGAAACCTATATCAGTAACGTAAATTTCACCAGGTTCTGACGCTTGTGTGCAAAGTTTCAGGACTTTTCGAGCATGTTAGGCCCTCAAAAATGCGATTCATTTTGGAGAAGAAGAAGAAGAAGATAATAATAATAATAATAAAAGCTGCAAGCACAGGGGCATAGCAAAATGAACGGGCCCTCGCACCCGGGCCTCTCACCACCACGGGTGGCTTTGTAAAACAGCGAACGGGTGAGATTATTGCGTTTAATGTGGTAAATATAAGAGGAAATGCCAAGTCATTTATATGTGCCAATCTTCCTGCTGCCAGCTGGTGGCGCTATGACTATAACTGAATTTTGTCATGTAGATTTCTTCAGTCCAGCACTTTTATCAAGCATATGAATTTTGTGCAGATTGAACAGGAATGTTTGAGTTAGTATAAAGCATGTTGTGTCCTCGACTTGCTTGGTTTGCCAACAGGTGGCGCTATGATTATAAACTGAACATTTGCCTTTAGAGATCTCTTCAGGCCATGTAACATCTATCAAATATTTGAAGTTTGGTGCAGATTGGACATTGCATGTTCAAGTTAGTGTAAATAAGCCATTTTCTGTTGCCAGCAGGTGGCGCTATGATTATAGTGGAATAATGGTAACTTCAGATGTGTTCAGGCCAAGACTCTTTTCGAACATGTGAAGTTTGGGGGAGGATCGGACATCTTATGCCTGAGTTACAACAACTTTCTATTCCCATGGCGAGACATCAAACTTTGTCACGGCGCCATGGCCACACCCTTTATGAAACCTCAAGATGTTCACAATTTAACATCGCAAAGGCCTTTAGATTAGACTGACCAAAAAAAACCAAATATAAATGTCATAAAAATATCTAGGAGTAGTTTGTTACCGGCGTTTGTAAAACATGTCACTTACTGTTGCCAGCAGGTGGCGCTGTATGCGATATATCTGAATATTGGCATGTAGATATATTCAGGTCAGGAGTCTTCTCAAACATGTGAAGTTTGGGGCAGATTGGACATTGTATGTGTGGTTATAGCAACTTCCTTTCTCATGGCGAAACATCGAAATTTGTAAGGCCGCCAGCAGACACGCCCTTAAACGAAACCTCAAGATCTTCGCAATTTAACATCGCAAAGGCCTTTAGATTACAATGACAAAGTTTGGTGTTGATCTGAATAAATCTCTAGGAGGAGTTCGGTTAAAGTACAAACCCCTGAAAATGGCAAAAACGACACAAATTTTCCAGAGAAAATTCAAAATAACTGACTTCCTGTTGGGATTCGAATTTCGTACCAAGAGACTTTTTTGTAGGTATTGGTGTGTTACATGTGTGTACCGATTTTTGTACATGTACGTGAAACGTAGCTCGAGGCGCACTCCGTTGAAAATGTATAGGTGGCGCTATCGAGGCATTTTGCCACACCAATGGATGGAATATGGCCTTCAGATGTGTTCAGGCCAGGACTCTTATCAAACATGTGAAGTTTGGGCAAGATCGGACATTTTATGCCTGAGTTACAATAACTTTTATTCCCATGGCGAGACATCCGAACTTTGTGACGGCGCCATGGACACGCCCTTTAACGAAAACTCAAGATCTTCACAATTTAACATCGCACAGGCCTTTAGAATAGAGTGACTGAAAAAAAAAATTATGTCATAAAATTTCTAGGGGTAGTTTGTTACAGCGGGTAAAAATATGTCACTTCCTGTTGCCAGCAGTTGGCGCTATGACTATAACTGAATATGGGAATGTAGATCTGTTCAGGTCAGGAGTCTTATAAAAAAACGTGAAGTTTGGGGCAGATTGGACATTGTATGTCTGAGTTATAGCAACTTCATTTTTTCATGGCGAATCATCGAAATTCGTCAGGCCGCCACGGACACGCCCTTCAACGAAAACTCAAGATCTTCGCAATTTAACATCGCAAAGGCCTTTAGATTAGGCATACCAAATTTGGTGTTGATCTGAATAAATCTCTAGGAGGAGTTCGTTAAAATACAAGGCATGCAAATGACAAAAAATGATGCAAAAATTTGCTCATAAAATTAAAAATAACCGACTTCCTGTTGGGTTTCGGATTTTGCTCCAAGAGTCTTTTTTGTAGGTACTGATGCTTTACATATGTGTGCCAATTTTCGTGCATGTACGCGAAACACAGCTCGAGGGCTGTTTATTTTTTTACGATAGGTGGCGCTGTCGAGCCATTTTGCCACACCCTCTTCTGAAACCTATATCAGACGTAAAATTTTCACCAGGGTCTGACGCGTGTGCAAAGTTGCATTAATTTTTCAAGCATGTTTAGACCCTCAAAAATGGGATTCATTTTGAGATGGAGAAGAAGAAGAAGAAGAAGAAGAAGAATACTAATAATAAAAAAGAAGCAATACAAAGGGTCCTCACACCATCGGTGCTCGGGCCCTAATAATAATAATAATAAGCAGATACAAAGCAGATACAAGAGGGTCCTCGGGCACCATCGGTGCTCGGGCCCTCAAATATAGCTGCAAGCAAGCAGCGATGGCGGGGGCTCAAGCCATCAGTGCAAACGCCGCCCCGGTGGCATCAAGAAAAACTGTGCCCAGCGGGCACATGCATTTACAGTAACTCTATGGCAGTCTGTTTTTAAGGATTCGGCAATTAAAGGGTTAATCCAAACCATCAAGACTATGAAAGACACACACAGAGAACAATATATAATACTTTAGTAACACTTTTTTATAAGGTTTCAGTTATTAAGATTAAATAACATGAACAATAATTATATTGCATGTCAATGTCAGTTAATAGTCAAAACTTTAAAAAAAAAAAAATATCTGTTAACATTAGTTATGCACTGTGAACTAAAATCAACAAACATTAATAAATTCTGTGAAAATATATTTTTTCATGTTCATTTACTAATGTTTACAAATTAGACCTTATTATAAAGTGTTACTAAAACCTTTATTGATTTACACTGTGTGCACAATTATTAGGCATGTTGATATTCTGATTTTTTTTTTCCAAGCAAATTTTACCAATTTCCAACGTCATCAATCTTAATAACTACCATTAATTTTGTATTTAATCATTTATGAGTGATATATAATTGTCCATGAAGGCTGGAAGAGAAAAACTAAAAACTCCTTATATTCAGGTGTGCAGAATTATTAGGCTTTTTTTTACAGATGAAATGAGCCAAAAAAGAGTTTTAACTCGGACTGAAAAGTCAAAAATTATTAAATCCCCATGAGAATTATTCAAAACTATTGCAATATAGAAATTGCAAAATTTCGACATGATCATTGGACAAAAAAAATGCTGACTGGGACAGTGGAGTTTGGAAAAAAAAAAAAAAAAGGTGGAGGAAAAAGACACAAGTTAACTGCAAAAGAATTAAGAATTAAGACTTTTCAGAATAGAAGATGGAATAAAAAATGCGCTCCCCAAACTTACTGCCAGATTCTGGAAACAGGGGTCAGGAACCCTTTTTTGACCAAAAAGCAAAATTTTTATTTTTGGTTAAGAGCCATTTTTCCAAAAGGGCATATATATATGTGCTTGGGAAATATATCATCTGATATATCAAGTGCCTAATAATGATGCACGCCGTGCAAAGAATTTTTTATGATGATTTTATTGATCTATAAGCATCTTGTGAAATATTTTTGCCGGCATTACAGCTTGGTCTTCATCTGTGAGCTTTATCTGTTTTACTGTTACATCATGAGTTGTGTAAATTAAGATAAATGTCATGTCACAGGATGTCATAGGTCAGTATTTAAATGAGTTTGAAATTATTATTATTATTTATTATTATTATAAACCTATTGCAATTTTATATATATATATATATATATATATATATATATATATATAATATATATAAAATTCAAACTCATTGGTTTATAATATGACCTAATGACATAATATAATTGAAATGTTTAAATATACCTATGACAGTATTGAAATGGTATATATATATTATATAGATATATATATATGTCTATAAAATATTATATATATATATATATATATATATATATATATATTTATATATTATTTTTTTTATTTTTTTGAAACACACACACACCATATGAGCCTATATTAGGGTGTATTGATTCATCGATATGGATCGATGCATCGATAGCTACCCTAAAAAAACCCACCTAAATAACCTTTGTAACATCAAAAACGATTAATCTATATTTAGTTTTAAACAGTGATGTCTATGCAGTTATTTACGTTTGATATATTAGGGATGTATTGATTCATCGATATGGATCGATGCATCGATAGCACACGTACAATATAGATATCTGTTATATAAATAGGCAGCTTATTTGGCACTGTCTACATTTTCACATAATGTCCGTCAACGGCTGCATTCTCGTTCAAACTCACCGATTAGGACTCGGTATAAGGCACAAGGTGAGCATATAAGACGCTCGGGATTGTTCGCGGAACAGTCGAGCGATGTGTGAGAAGTTTCACCGCACACATCCGAAGCGCGTGCATGCACACAGACAGCCGCACGCGCGAATACTAAACTGAGCTATCTTCCGCTTTTTTTGTGCATGGATCAATAAATACATAATTACATCTAAATGCGCGTTTTTGGGAATATCCTAGTAAACACACAGTCGGTTAGGCATATGTCTTAACGTTAAACAGTTCAGAAATAAAAGGCATGTGTATATTAAACCCGTGATTGGTTCTTAAAGTGAAAGCATAAATAATAAATCTAATGCTGTCAAAGAAAAATACAAGTGCTCACTGCTTTCTGCTTCTGACTAAATAACCTTTGTAACATCAAAAACGATTTAACACATACACTCAGCGCACACACATTCTTCACAGGGCAATGGCAGAGTCATCAGAGTGACTCAGCCCCCTCCTTTTTCTCACACAGAGAGACTGGCCTCGGAGTGAGATCAGATGACTGACAGTTTTTTTTAATTTTCTGTTATACGAAGCCATAGAGCATTGAAAAGTCGTGAAACCTATGCATATTTGCTCAGAATGACTTATCCTCTATATATAAAAATTTTTGAATTGTTTGGAAGCTGCACTTTAAGAAATATAAGACAATTTATGTTTACTTTTTTTACTTTTTTATTTCAATCAATCACTACGGCAAAACCGTTAAAGCTATCCAAAATCCATTCGCAATTTAAGTTCCTCAATGTTTTGGCATCATGTAGACAAAGTTTGGTGTGTATACTGTAATTCTCACTCTGAGCAGTATGCATTAATTCACAGCTATATTTTTCCAAAAATCCATATTCAAATCAATATAACTGACTTCCTGTTCATCGTAGCTGATGACTGTGAATTAGAAAGTTGTCCGTCTTGATAAGAACAATTTATGTACTGAGTTTGGTGTCTGTAGCTAAAACTAACCCCCTCACTTTTGACAAAAGGTGGCGCTATAGAGTGGCTCCTCCACGCCCTTTTCATGAGCTTTTGCCATTGTCTAGCTATCATTAATACTGATATGTGTTCTGAGTTTTATGTAATTCTGAGCATGTTATCTGCCTCAAAATCACCAGAACAGAATATTCAAGTTTGACACGTTGCCATGGCAACACTATATTAGATATCAATATCCCCACAACAGATTTACATCTGCCGTGTTTTGTCATTATTCTGATGAAGTTTGAAGCAAATCGAGTAAAAATAATATGCTGAATTCAAAGAATTTTGAAAATGACACACTTCCTGCTGCCAGTTGGTGGCGCTGTAACTTTGACACCTTATAGTCACATATATGCGATCGGCATCATACATCGAACAAACCCGATGAAGTTTGATCAAACTCAGGTAGTGTATGTTGATGTTATTAGACATTTCCTGTTTCTCATTTCTCGCCATAATTTCAACGCCTCGCCACGGACAAAACCGTTCGAGATATCAAAAATATCTTCGCAATTTAGCATCCCCAATGTCTTGAGATCCTGTTCACCGAGTTTTTGTGGCGAACGGGTGGAGTTCCTCAGAGGAGTATATCAAATTCCAGAGCATGTGTTTTTTCACAAACCCTAAATAGCCAACTTCCTGTTGGGCGGAGCTTATGACATGCAGTGCGCGAAAGTTGTTTGGGTTTGATGAGATCTACATGTGTACCGGAGTTTCATATGTATACGTGCAAGTATGGATGATATATGGCCCTCAATATTCCAGGGGGCGCTGTAGAGCCCCTGTGCCACGCCCGTGTATCAGTCTCTGCCCGGCCCTAATGGCCGCAGATTCCAAGGGGTGTGCCAATTTTCAAGAGTTTTTTGAGCATGTTTAAGGGACCCCCCGTACCTGTGGAAAAAAAAAATTAGAAGAATACAAAGGTGAAAAAAAAACACAAAAAAAAAGAAACGCTAAAAGAAAAACGAAACCACGCCCGTGTAAAAAAAAAAAAAATAAAAAACGAAAAAACCAAAAAAAAGATAAAAAAAAAAAAAAAGGTGTTGGCCAATTTTCAAGACTTTTTTAAGATGTTAAGGGACCCAAGCCCCCGAATTAGCTTGGAAAAAAAAGAGTGATAAAAAAAAGTACAAAAAAAAAAACAAAAAAATATAATAAAAAGCTAATCCTAAGGGAAAAACGTGGCCGCTTCGCCATCCAGCTTGAGGCTAATAATAATAATAATAATTAAAGCTTTTGCGATGAACGGGCCCTCGCACAGCTCAAGCCCCCCCCGAAACACTTGGAAAAAAACTTGAGAGGTAAAGAAAGGTAAGATAATAATAATCCTAAGGAAAAACAATAGGGCTCTTCGCCCCTCCAGGCTTGAAGACCTATTAAAGCTGCAGGCAGCGTCATTATATGGGGGCCAATTTTTCCGGTGTGCCAGCCTGGTGTGGCGCTATGACATTATAATGTGATCTTGATCTTCAGATTTTTCTTGTTCAGGCCAGGACTCTTTCGAACATGTGAAGTTTTGGGGAAGATCAAACATTTTTACTTTCCTGAGTTTACACCCCACCTTATCTTCCTTTGGTGGAGACATAAAATTGTGTCCACAGCGCCATGGGACGAGGCCCTTTATACCAAAGCTTCGTCGATCATCCACAACTCACGTATGCAAAGTTGGCCATTTAGACTAGGACTGACCATGAGAGGAAAAATATTGAT
Organism: Cyprinus carpio; assembly: GCF_018340385.1. NCBI lineage: Eukaryota > Metazoa > Chordata > Actinopteri > Cypriniformes > Cyprinidae > Cyprinus > Cyprinus carpio. Next base: position 35,262,155 of record NC_056599.1, on the reverse strand, counting down.
ATTTTTGTGTCATAAAAATTTCTACTCAAGAGTAGTAGTTGACCTACAGCGGTTTTTAAAACACATGAAAATTCTGTTGCCAGGCAGGTGGCGCTATGACTATGGTGAACGGGCCCTCGCACCCGGGCTCACCACCACCGGGTGGCTTTTGTAAAATAGCGAATGGCGAGATATATGCGTTTAATGTGGTAAATATAAGAGGAATATGTCAAAGTCATTTATATGTGCCAATCTTCCTGCTGCCAGCTGGTGGCGCTATGACTATAACTGGATTTTGTCATGTAAATTTCTTCAGTCCAGCACTTTTATCAAGCATATGAAATTTAGTGCAGATTGAACATGGAATGTTTGAGTTAGTATAAAGCATGTTGTGTCCTATTGCCAACAGGTGGCTCTATGATTATAACTGAACATTGGCCTTTAGATATCTTCAGGCCATGACTCTTATCAAATATTTGAAGTTTGGTGCAGATTGGACATTGCATGTTTAAGTTAGTGTAAAACAAGCTATTTTCTGTTGTCAGCAGGTGGCGCTATGATTATAGGGGAATATTGACCTTCAGATGTGTTCAGGCCAAGACTCTTTTCGAACATGTAAAGTTTGGGGGAGATCGGACAATCTTACGCCTGAGTTACAACAACTTCTATTCCCATGGCGAGACATCGAACTTTGTCACGGCGCCATGGCCACACCCTTTAATGAAACCTCAAGATGTTCACAATTTATCATCGCAAAGGCCTTTAGATTAGACTGACCAAAAAAAAAAAAAAAAATTATAAAATTTCTAGGAGTAGTATGTTACGGCGTAAAATGTCAATTCCTGTTGCCAGCAGGTGGCGCTATAGCGATATCTGAATATTGGCATGTAGATATATTCAGGTCAGGAGTCTTCTCAAACATGTGAAGTTTGGGGCAGATTGGACATTGTATGTCTGAGTTATAGCAACTTCCTTTCTCATGGCGAAACATCAAAATTTGTAAGGCCGCCACAGACACGCCCTTAAACGAAACCTCAAGATCTTCGCAATTTAACATCGCAAAGGCATTTAGATTACACTGACAAAGTTTGGTGTTGATCTTAATAAATCTCTAGGAGGAGTTCGTTAAAGTACAACCCCTGAAATTGCAAAAACGACACAAATTTTGCAGAGAAAATTCAAAATAACTGACTTCCTGTTGGGATTCGAATTTCGTACCAAGAGACTTTTTTGTAGGTATTGGTGTGTTACATGTGTGTACCGATTTTTGTACATGTACGTGAAACGTAGCTCGAGGCGCACTCCGTTGAAAATGTATAGGTGGCGCTATCGAGGCATTTTGCCACACCCAATGGAATATTGGCCTTCAGATGTGTTCAGGCCAGGACTCTTTTCGAACATGTGAAGTTTGGGGAAGATCGGACATTTTTATGCCTGAGTTACAATAACTTTTATTCCCATGGCGAGACATCGAACTTTGTGACCGCGCCATGGACACGCCCTTTTTAACGAAAAACTCAAGATCTTCACAATTTAACATCGCACAGGCCTTTAGAATAGAGTGATTGAAAAAAAAAAAAATTGTCATAAAATTTCTCGGGGTAGTTTGTTACAGCGCGTAAAAATATGTCACTTCCTGTTGCCAGTATGTGGCACTATGACTATAACTGAATATAGGCATATCAATCTGTTCAGGTCAGGAGTCTTATCAAACATGTGAAGTTTGTGGCAGATTGGACATTGTATGTCTGAGTTATAGCAACTTTCATTTTTCATGGCGAATCATCGAAATTCGTCAGGCCGCCACGGACACGCCCCTTCAACGAAAAACTCAAGATCTTCGCAATTTAACATCGCAAAGGCCTTTAGATTAGGTATACCAAATTTGGTGTTGATCTGAATAAATCTCTAGGAGGAGTTCGTTAAAATACAAGGCATGCAAATGACAAAAATGATGCAAAATTTGCTGTTTGCTGTTCCTGTTGGGTTTCGGATATTGCTCCAAGAGTCTTTTTTGTAGGTACTGATGCTTTACATATGTGTGCCAATTTTCGTGCATGTACGTGAAACACAGCTCGAGGGCTGTTGATTTTTTTACGATAGGTGGCGCTGTTGAGCCATTTTGCCACACCCTCTTCTGAAACCTATATCAGACGTAAATTTTCACCAGGTTTGAAGCGTGTGCAAAGTTTCAGGACTTTTCGAGCATGTTTAGGCCCTCAAAAATGCGATTCATTTTGGAGAAGAAGAATAATAATAATTTAAGGACTATTCCAAAGAAGAAGAAGGTGAGCCCTAATTAAAGCTGCAAGCAGCGATGAAAGGGCCCTCGCACCCGGGGCTCACCACCACCCTGTGGCCTTAGGAGATCAGCGAACGTTGGACCATATGCTTTTAAAAATGGTAAATATTTGTGCCACATTTCCTGCTGCCAACAGGTGGCGGTATGATTATAACTGAAATATCGGCATGTAAATGTCTTCAGACCAGGACTTTTACCAAACATGCAAAGTTTCGGGCAGATCAGACATTGCATGTTTGATCAGATATTGCAGTGTATAATTTCCTGTTGCCAGCAGGTGGCGCTAAGACTATAAATAAATATTGGCCCTAAAGATGAGTTCAGGCCAGGACCCATATCAAACACATGAACTTTCGGCAGACCGGATATTGCATGTTTAAGTTAGTTTAAAACAAGTAATTTCCTGTCTCCAGCAGGTGGCGGTATGATTATAACTGAAATATTGGCCTTAAGATCTGTTGAGACTAGGAATCTTATCAAACATGTGAAGTTTAGGGCAGATCAGACATTTCAATTTTAAGTTAGTTTTAAAATAAGTCATTTCCTGTTGCCAGCAGGTGGCGCTATAATTATAATGAATATTTGCCTTTAGATGTGTTCAGGCCAGGGCTCTTATAAAACGTGTGAAAGTTTGGGGCAGATTGGGCATTGTATGCAAGAGTTCACAACAACTTCCTGTTTCATAGTATTAATAGCATCCTTTAGTACATAGTAAGTGTTTCTAGCATGTTTGAGAATATTTCTATTATGATTAGCACACAATTGAATATTTTACTGTGTTTCTAATAGTGCATAAGTGTTAAAGATGTCACTTCCCGTTGCCAGTAGGTGGCGCTATAACTATAACCAAATATAAGCATGTAGATATCTTCAGGCCAGGACTCTAATCAAACTTGTGAAGTTTGAGGCAGATTGGACATTGTATGCACGAGTTACAGTAATGTTCTGCACTTCACTGCATTAATAGCATGCTTTAACACTGAGCTAAGTGTTGCTAGCATGTTTTAGCATGCTTCTAGAATTTTGCCAGCATATTTAACACTGTTGATGCTTTTTATTATTTTGCAAGGAGTCCATAACAGTGTTACACATGACACTTCCTGTTGCCAGCAGGTGGCGCTATGAGTATAACCAAATACGGGCATGTTGATGTGTTCAGGACAGGACTCTTGTCAGACGTGTGAAGTTTGGGGCAGATCGGACATTGCTGGCCTGAGTTACAGCAACTTCCTTTTTCACTGCATTAGTAGCATGCTTTAGCACTTAGCTAAGTGCTACTAGCATGTTTTAGTATGTTTCTAGCACGTTTCCAGCCTATTTAACACTTGTTGACACTTTTTAATATGTTCCTAGGAGTCCATAACAGTTTTAATCATGTCACTTCCTGTTGCCAGCAGGTGGCGCTATGACTATAACTGAATTTGGTCATGAGTGATTTGTTCAGGACAGAACACCTATCACACATGTGAAGTTTGGGGCAGATCGGACATTGTTTGCCTGAGTTACAGCAACTTCCTGTTTCACGGCGAAACATCAAAGTTTTGTCAGGCCGCCAAGGGATACACCCCTTGACGAAAACTCAAAACCTTCGCAATTTAACATCACAAAGGTCTTATGATGACCCTCACCAAATTTGAAGACAATCCGATTAAAAACTGTAGGAGGAGTTCCGTCAAAGTTACGAGGCATGGAAATGGCAAAAACTGCACAAAAATCATACAGGAAATTCAAAATAACTTACTTCCTTTTGGGTTTTGGATTTTGTACCAAGAGACTTTTTTGTAGATAATGGTGTGTTACACGTGTGTACCAATTTTCATGCATGTACGTGAAACGTAGCTCGAGGCGCACTCTGTTAAAATTTAATAGGTGGCGCTATCGAGCCATTTTGCCACACCCACTTCTGAAACCTATATCAGACAGAAAATTTTCGCCAGTTCTGATGCGTGTGCAAAGTTTCGTTCCTTTTTGGAGCATGTTTAGGCCCTCAAAAAATCGACTCATTGCGGAGAAGAAGAAGAAGAAGAAAAAGAATTAAAGCTGCAAGCAGCGATTGAAAGGGCCCTCGCACCCGGGCTCACCACCAATTTTTGGCCGGTTAGGAGAACAGCGAACATTGGCCATATGCTTATAAAAAGGTAAATATTTGTGCCACATTTCCTGCTGCCAACTGGTGGCGCTATGATTATAACTGAATATCGGCATGTAAATGTCTTCAGGCCAGGACTCTTACCAAACATGCAAAGTTTCGGGCAGATCAGACATTGCATGTTTAAGTTAGTGTAAAAGAAGTAATTTCCTGTTGCCAGCAGGTGGTGCTAAGACTATAAACAAATATTGGCCTAAAGATGAGTTCAGGCCAGGACCCATATCAAACACATGAACTTTGGGCAGACCGGATATTGTATGTTTAAGTTAGTTTAAAACAAGTAATTTCCTGTCACCAGCAGGTGGCGGTATGATTATAACGTAAATATTGGCCTTAAAATCTGTTGAGACTAGGAATCTTATCAAACATGTGAAGTTTAGGGCAGATCAGACATTTCATTTTTAAGTTAGTTTAAAATAAGTCATTTCCTGTTGCCAGCAGGTGGCGCTATAATTATAATTGAATATTGGCCTTTAGATGTGTTCAGGCCAGGACTCTTATAAAACGTGTGAAATTTGGGGCAGATTGGGCATTGTATGCAAGAGTGTTACAACAACTTCCTGTTTCATAGTATTAATAGCATCCTTTAGCACATAGTAAGTGTTGCTAGCATGTTTGAGAATATTTCTAGCATGATTAGCACACAATGGCATATTTTACGGTGTTGCTAATAGTGCATAAAAGTATTAAAACATGTCACTTCCTGTTGTCAGTAGGTGGCACTATAACTATAACCAAATATGAGCATGTAGATATCTTCAGGCCAGGACTCTAATCAAACTTGTGAAGCTTGAGGCAGATTGGACATGGTATGCACGAGTTACAGTAATGTTCTACTTCACTGCATTAATAGCATGCTTTAACACTGAGCTAAGTGTTGCTAGCATGTTTAAGCATGCTTCTAGAATTTTGCCAGCCTATTTAACACATGTTGATGCTTTTTATTATTTTGCAAGGAGTCCATAACAGTGTTAAACTTGCCACTTCCTGTTGCCATCAGGTGGCGCTATGGCTATAATCAAATACAGGCATGTTGATGTATTCAGGACAGGACTCTTGTGAAACGTGTGAAGTTTGGGGCAGATTGATCATTGCTTGCCTAAGTTACAGCAACTTCCTTTTTCACTGCATTAGTAGCATGCTTTAGCACTTAGGTAAGTGCTACTAGCATGTTTTAGTATGTTTTTAACATTTTGCCAGTGTATTTAGCACTTCCTGACACTTTTTAATAAGTTGTCAGGAGTCCATAACAGTGTTTTAAAAAAAAAAAACCTGTTGCCAGTAGGTGGCGCTATGACTATAACCCGAATAAGGGCATGTTGATGTGTTCCGGACAGGACTCTTGTCAAACGTTTGAAGTTTGGGGCAGATTGATCATTGCTTGCCTGAGTTACAGCAATTTCCTTTTTTACGGCATTAGTAGCATGCTTTAGCACTTAGCTAAGTGCTACTAGCATGTATAAGTATGTTTCTAGCATGTTGCCAGCCTATTTAACACTTGTTGACATTTTTTAATATGTTCCTAGGAGTCCATTACAGTGTTAACCATGTCACTTCCTGTTACAAGCAGGTGGCGCTATGTCTATAACTGAATTTGGGAATGGGTGTTTGTTCAGGGCATAACACCTATCAAACGTATGAAGTTTGGGGCAGATCGGACATTGCTTGCCTGAGTTACAACAACTTCCTGTTTTTCAGTATTAATAGCATGCTTTAGCACTTAGTTAATGTTGTTAGCATGTTTGGGAATATTTCTAGCATGTTTAGCACACAATGGCATATTTTTTTGTTTGCTAATATTGCATATCAGTGAAAAACATGTCACTTTCTGTTGCCAGTAGGTGGCGCTATAGCTATAACCAAATATGAACATGTAGATGTCTTCAGGCCAGGACTCTAATCAAACTTGTGAAGTTTGAGGCAGATTGGACAATGTATGCTTGAGTTACAGTAATGTTCTATTTCACTGCATTAATATAGCATGCTTTAACACTGAGCTAAGTGTTGCTAGCATGTTTTAGCATGCTTCTAGAATTTTGCCAGCCTATTTAACACATGTTGATGCTTTTTATTATTTTGCAAGGAGTCCATAACAGTGTTTAAGCTTTTTCTTTCCTGTTGCCAATAGGTGGCGCCATGACTATAACCGAATACGGGCATGTTGATGTGTTTAGGACAGGACTCTTGTCAAACGTTTGAAGTTTGGGGCAGATCGGACATTGCTGGCCTGAGTTACAGCAACTTCCTTTTTCACTGCATTAGTAGCATGCTTTAGCACTTAGCTAAGTGTTGCTAGCATGTTTTAGTATGTTTCTAGCATGTTTCCAGCCTATTTAACACTTGTTGACACTTTTTAATATGTTCCTAGGAGTCCATAAAAGTTTTAACCATGTCACTTCCTGTTGCCAGCAGGTGGCGCTATGACTATAACTGAATTTGGTCATGAGTGTTTGTTCAGGACATGAACACCTATCACACATGTGAAGTTTGGGGCAGATCGGACATTGCTTGCCTGAGTTTACAGCAACTTCCTGTTTCACGGCGAAACATCAAATTTTGTCAGGCCGCCAGGGACACACCCCTTGACGAAAACTCAAAACCTTCGCAATTTAACATCACACAAAGGTCTTATGATGACCCTCACCAAATTTGAAGACAATCCGTTTAAAACTGTAGGAGGAGTTCGTCAAAGTACGAGGGCATGGATATGGCAAAAAAAACTGTACAAAAATCGTACAGGAAATTCAAAATAACATACTTCTTGTTGGGTTTTGGATTTTGTACCAAGAGACTTTTTTGTAGATAATGGTGTGCTACACGTGTGTACCAATTTTCATGCATGTACGTGAAACGTAGCTCCAGGCGCACTCCGTTGAAATTTAATAGGTGGGGCTATCGAGTCATTTTGCCACACCCACTTCTGAAACCTATATCAGATGTAAATTTTCACCAGTTCTGATGCGTGTGCAAAGTTTCGTGAGTTTTGGAGCATGTTTAGGCCCTCAAAAATGCGACTCATTGCGGAGAAGAAGAAGAAGAAGAAGAAATAAAACGGAGCAATTCCAAGATTCCAAGCTGGGTCCTCGCACTGCAGTGCTCGGGCCCTAATTAAAGCTGCAAGCAGCGATGAACGGGCCCTCGCACCCGGGCTCACCACCAGTGGGCAGCTTTAGTAAAACAGCGAACAGCAGGCGGTGAAAATATGCACAAGTGGTAAATATAGGAGGAATACCTGACAAAGCCATTTATATATGCCAATCTTCCTGTTGCCAGCAGGTGGCGCTATGATTTTAGTGGAATATTGACCTTCAGATGTGTTCAGGCCAAGACTCTTTTCGAACATGTGAATTGAAATTCGTCAGGCCGCCATTTAACATCGCAAAGGCCTTTAGATTAGGCATACCAAGTTTGGTGTTGATCTGAATAAATCTCTAGGAGGAGTTCGTTAAACTACAAGGCATGGAAATGGCAAAAAAAATACACAAAAATTTGCTACATAAAATTAAAAATAACCGACTTCCTGTTGGGTTTTGGATTTTGCTCCAAGAGTCTTTTTTGTAGGTAATGGGGTGATTACAGGTGTGTACCAATTTTCATGCATGTACGTGAAACGTAGCTCGAGGCGCACACCGTTGATTTGTATAGGTGGCGCTGTCGAGCCATTTTGCCACACCCACTTCTGAAACCTATATCAGATGTAAATTTTCACCAGTTCTGAGGTGTGTGCAAAGTTTCATGACTTTTCGAGCATGTTTAGGCCCTCAAAAATGCGATTCATTTTGGAGAAGAATAATAAAAAGAAGAAGAAGAAAAGATAATAATAATAATTAATCGCAAATAATAAAAAACAAGCAATTCCAAGAGGGTCCTCGCACCATCGGTGCTCGGGCCCTAAAAATCCAAGAGGGTCCGCGATGGGCGGGCTCAAGCCATCAGTGCAAACGCCCCCCCGGCATCAGGTAAACTGTGCCCAGCGGGCACATGCATTTACAGTAACCCTCTGGCACTCAGGTTTTAAGGGATACGGCAATTAAGGGTTAATCCGAAGCATCAAGACTTATGAAATCACATACACAGAAAAATATTCATTAAGAAAGTGAAATTAAATGATTAATAAACTTTTTATTTGAACCCTTGCTATTTTCTATTCTAATAAAAGTCTTGGCTATGGAACATCTGTAATAGAGTTGGCTAGCTGGATGCAAATAAAGTCATGCCTTTTATTTTTTTCCCCTGTTTGCTATTTCACATTTCAGTCACCGAAGCGTTGTGGGCAAAGACACAGAAGGTAACTGAAACAATGTTGTTTAAGTCCAGGGGATCACTAGGGGTCCACGCACATTGGTTTGTGTAGATGATGCTGTTACACAATGTACGTGTCTCTTTTCAAATAAATTATGAGTCCTTATGTGAGTACTATTATATGCACAACATGAAAATAGATAACTAATATAGTGTCCCTTCTTCACTTTTTTCAGTAATGTGTGATAACTTGAGAAATATGTTGTCAATAAATTAATAAATTAAAATAACAAAGTAATGGTATTTAGGAGATGATAGTTTTTGCATAATTACTATATTGGGCTTTATTAAAGTTTATGAAAAAAGAATGAATGTATATGCATTTTTGATTTATTCACATAAATGAAACATTTTCAAGTCTTTGAACAGATCTTGAAGTATTTGCTGTACTGTGGCGCCATCGAGTGGAAAACATTAGCATTGTGGCCTTCATTTTTGAACAACATTATGAAAGGGGCCAATATTTTTTGAATGATTACAAATATTTAATTTTTACTGATAATGATCATATACCCACATTAAAATCTAATTTACTGATTTTGTATCTTATTTCATGCTTAATCATGAGTTTAATTTTCAACTTACATTTTAAGCAGCAGTGAATGAATGATTACTATGTGAGTTGCTAAAATTTGTTTTTCTTTTTACAATTATAATACATAAACTATATAATGATGAAAAAATACAACAGTTATTGTTTTCATAATATTTACTATTGACAATCGTTATTCTGTATTGTAAAGAAGAAGGTTTTTTATGACAACAAAAATGGTCATTACTAAAAATTAAACACTAATTTAATTTATTTTTTATGGTTTTTTTTCTATAGGTTAAGCACCTTTTCGTTAATACGGCTGTTTTCCAGTTTTATTTTTTTTTTTGTTTGTTTGTTTTTTTTTTTTTTTTTTTTATTTAGGATTTACATTTAAAAAAAATTACCCTACTTCAAACATTTTAAGCAGCTTGAACAAAACCTGTTAATATTTATTATAGACCACTGTAACTGTCTATTATCTAAAAAAAAAAAATCAAGTTTATTATGAAAATAAAAGTGTGTACACCAGAAAAATTGGACGATAAAGAAATTGCTAACAATAGTATAATAGATCATGTTTTATGTTTTTAGGCGTTTAGATGCAGAAATGGACAAATAAAATGTAAAATAACATGTAATCGATTTAATTAAATATAGATTAATTCTTGTTAGAGCAACAAACAATAATAATAATAATAATAATAATAATAATAATAATAATAATAATAATAATAAATACATGAATACATACACATACAAAAAAAGCAGCCAAGACGAATGATTTTCTGTTTTTTTATAGATTAAAATTGAAAACAGAAAGCAGCTGGTAAATGCAGTCACTTTAATATTCAAATCCAGTATCATGATCCACTTCAGATTTATTTCTCAACAGTTTATGTTCACGTGGCTGTTTTCGTTTATATTCGCTAAGCTATTATGTATTTTTAAATAATCTTTTACTTGATTTGTTCGTTCTTGCGACGAAAAGCCTGAATCAGCGTCCTCTGGAGCTCGAGAGATCGATGTTATTCTGCCCTTAGACAGTCTCGCACTGTCAAATAGTCTTTCATTTTCACAAATTAAACAGCTCAAAAAACACCTGAATTTAGCTCTTGTTGTGTTCTAATGGATGGATTGTGTGCATTCGCGGTAATATTTTATTTTAAAAAGCTCTTAAAACTATAAAAATGCTTTTATTGTGAGCTCGTGAGACTGCACGCGCTGATGCAGGTGATTTCTGTCTGGTATTTCTCACTGATCCCTGGCCAGACATCAATTATTAATGAGAGCTGACCCGGTAATAATAACATATGTTGGTTCAGCTTGTCAGTGTGTATTAAATGTGTATTTATTTGTCCGTTCTCGCCGAAAAACCATCACCGTGTTCTGGAGCGCAGAGCAATCGATGTGATGTTCAGCCCTTAGACAAAGAAAATCTCACAAGCACTCATAAACACTCATTTTCATCTCTATAATATGTTCTTCTAATTGGTTTGTGTTTTTCGCCGCTGTGTTTTAATGTAAAAGGCTGTAGTTTCTGTATGTAGACTTTTTTTCCCTTCAAGTGTTCAGAAGTCTCGCGCTGTCAGGCAGGCTGCAGCAAATATTTCATTTTAACACTCACAAACATCTGAATTTAGCTCTTGGTGTGTTCTAATTGGCGGATTGTGTGCAATCGCCGTAATATTTTATTTTTAAAAGGTCTTAAACAAGAATAAACTCGTTTGTTGTGATCTCGTTGAGACAGCATGCGCTGTTCGGAGCGGTGATTTATCTCTCGTCTATCTCTCTGTTCTGTGGCCAGACATCAATTATTAATAAGCCCTGACCCGCTAATAATAAGATATGTTGGTTTAGCTTGTCAGTGTGAATTAAATTTATTTATTTATTTGTATTTTTAACCGATTTAAAAGTGAAACTAAGCGAGACTCCTCCCTCTCAGTCCCGGGAATTGCTCCTGTAGAGGCGCAATTTTTCTCAGATAATGGAAAGTCTCAGCACACATACACTCCTCACACAGAGCCAAAAATCCATATTCAAATCAAAATAGCCGACTTCCTGTTGGTCCTAGCTAATGACTGTAAATTAGAAAGTTGTCCGTCTTAATAAGAACAATATATGTACCGAGTTTGGTGTCTGTAGCTAAAACTAAGCCCCCCACTTTTGACAAAAGGTGGCGCTATAGAGTGCCTCCTCCACGCCCTTTTATGACCTTTTGCCAGTGTCTAGCTATCATTAATACTGATATGTGTTCTGAGTTTCATGAAATTCTAAGCATGTTATCTGCCTCAAAATCAGAAATATATTATACAGAAAAATATTCCAGTTTGATATGTTGCCATGGCAACACTATATTAGATATCAATATCCCCTCAACAATTTTACATGGGCCGTGTTTTGTCATTATTCTGATGAAGTTTGAAGCAAATTGAGTAAAAATAAGATGCTGAATTCAAAGCATTTTGAAAATGACACACTTCCTGCTGCCAGTTGGTGGCGCTATAATTTTGACTCCTAATAGTCACATATATGCGATCGGCATCATACAACGAACAAATTGATGAAGTTTAATTAAAATCAGGAAATGTATGTGGATGTTATTAGACACTTCCTGTTTCTCATTTCTCGCCATAATTTCAAAGCCTCGCCACGAGCAAACCGTTCGAGATATCAAAAATCCCCTGGCAATTTTTCATCCCCAATGTTTTGAGATCATGTTGACCAAGTTTGGTGGCAATCGGGTAAAAAACCTATGACAAGTATATCAAATTCCAGAGCATGCGCTTTTTACATAGCTCTAAATAGCTGACTTCCTGTTGGGCGGAGCCTATGACATGCAATACGAAAGTTGTTCGGCATAATGAGATCTATATGTGTACTGAGTTTCATATGAATACGTGCAAGTATGTTTGAACTATACATCAACATTTCTGACTGTGTTCCAGGGGGCGCCGTAGAGCCCCTGTGCCACGCCCCGGGTCTCAGCCTCTGCAGCCTCCTAATGGCCACAGATTCTAAGGTGTGTGCAAATTTTCAAGAGTTTTTGAGCATGTTAAGGGCCCCAAAAGCCCCCAAAACTTTGATGAAAAATAAGAATACTAAACCCTAAATAGCCAACTTCCTGCTGGGCGGAGCCTATGACATGCAGTACGAAAGTTGTTTGGCTTGATGAGATCTATATGTGTACCGAGTTTCATACGTCTACGTGCAAGTATGTATGATATATGGCCCTCCATATTCCAGTGGCGCGCTGTAGAGCCCCTGTGCCACGCCCGTGTATCAGTCTCTGCCCGGCCCTAATGGCCGCAGGTTCCAATGTGTGTGCCAATTTTCAAGAGTTTTCGAGTATGTTAAGGGCCCCAAAAGCCCCCGAGACGTTGGAAAAAAATAATAATAATAATAAATATAGCTGCAAGCAGCGATGGCGGGCCCGAGCCGTCAGCGCAAACGCCACCCCGGTGGCATCAGGAAAGCTGTGCCCAGCGGCACATACATAATAACCCTCTAGCTCAGGGGTGTCCAACTCTGTTAATGGCGATCGACTGTCCTGTAAAGTTTAGCTCCAACCCTACTCAAACACACCTGAAGCAACTAATGAATGTCTTCAGGATTGCTTGAAAATTAAAGGTAGGTGTGACTGATTAGAGTTGGAGCTGAACTTTGCAGGACAGTCGATCACCAGGAACAGGATTGGACACAACTTAATTTAGCTTTTTGGTTTTTTGGAATTTAGAGGTGGGTGTGTTAGTCCGAACCATCAAGAGACACACACAGAACACAACATAAAAAACTTAAATAACACTTCCAATAAGGTTTCAGTTATTAACATTAATTATATTAAATTACATTAACAACAATTGTATGGCATTTATTAATGTGAGTCTCTCTCTCTCTGTATTTCTCACTCTCACTCTTAATGACACACACACACACACACACTTAAAACACAAAAACAATATATATATATATATTATTCTAAAATTATTCTAACACTTTTCAATAAGGATTTAGTTTTTAACATTATATAAGTTAACATGTACATCATTTATATAGCATTTATGAATCTTAGTTAATATTATGTTCAAAATGGATTACTACATTATTAATTAAAATTTATAGTTAATGTACATCAGTTACTGTACCATTAATTAACATATATTTTTTTTTACTAACACAAACAAATGCAGTAAAAATATGTTGTTAATACTTAGCTTGTACTAATGTTAAAGACTATATTATTTAACTATATCATTTAACACACACATATATGTTAATTAAAGCTTAGTTAAAAATATTTTAATACATTATTTACTAATACATTTTTTATTTACAGTTTTTATTTTAATTTGATAGTTTATGAACTGTGAAATAACATTAACATTAATATTTTTAATGATAGGATTAACTAACATAAAAAAGATTAATAAATGATCTGAAAAATAGATTGTTCATTGTTAGTTCATGTTAGTTATTGTATTAACTAATGTAAACCAAAAAGAGCTTATTATAAAATGTTGCCAACACTTTTCATGATCTATAACCATTTTTAAAAATCCTTTTAATGATCTATAAACATTTGTGAAATGATTATATAAAACTATATTAGCCGTCAAATTCATTAGCTTTTTAAAATTCATATTACTTTTCTTTGAAAGATTTTTATAAATGATTTAAATGCTCTATACACGTTTCTACAACAATTATTTAAAAGTAATCCTATAGCTCCATCTGGTGGTGGTCATGATTGGTATTACACACTGCACGTTTGGTGTTGCTATCTGAACCAGTCAGAATGAAGGGCGCTTAAATGGAGCGCGAGAACAGAACATATGCCTCCGTAAATCCAGGTTCACACGCTGTCTGTTAATGCGTATTTTTTCCGAGCCCATGTTAATGGATCAGAGCGTTCACACTGCACACGGTAAAGGATGTGAACAAAAAAGGTTAGAAATAGAAAGGTGCGAAAAGAATGAATATCTAGCTCATGAGCATAGAGAGAGTTGTGAGTTCGCAGGACACAGTTTGAGCAGATGAGACGCGTTTTAAGTGCGCGCGCTCTCTCCTCCGAGCGAGAGCAGCATGTATATGAGCACGCGTGTATGTTTTTTGTGACAAAGAAAAGGAAATGTGCGGTGCGAACGGATAGATTCGCGCTCGCGCATTATTTTAATGTGCTTTCGCGTTACAATAACTCGCTCTCGCTGCTGCTTCTGCACCGCATACACATACTGTATACGCACTGCAGACGGAGTACGTGTGAACCTGTATAATGTATGTAAAAAAAATCTATTTCAACAAGAGGCACCACTACAATGAGCTCTATGACCAATGCATGACAAGAAAACATGCCTAATAATTCAGCACTCCTGAATATAAGGAGTTTTTCACTTCCAGTCTTCAAGGACAATTATATATCACTCATAAATGATTAAATACCAAATGTATAGTATTTATTAAGATTGATGTGATTTGGAATTGGTAAAAATGTGCTTGGAAAAAAAAATATAAGAATATCAATGTGACTAATTATTATGCACTCAACGAAAAAGCATTTTTAATGATTTTATTGTTTTATAAGCATTTGTAAAATATTTTTGCCTGCATTACAGCTAAGTCTACGTTTTGTTTTTTTATCTTTTTATGTTGCAATTAACATAATTCTTAACCTAATTATTTAAAATCATGTTGTCTGTGCCCTACAAATTGTACTAGGTTTTTTTTTTGTCCCTAAAACCTGACAGAAAAGGATAAGGCCTAAGAGATTTCTTAAGCTGTAATGAAAAAAAAAAAAACAACAACAACAAAAAAACAACACAATTACTGATTTTTTTTTTCTTTTTTTTTTTTCTGGTGATTAAAGAGATGTTAACTCTCTCTCTCTCTCTCTCTCTCTCTCTGTCTGTCAGCCCCCCCCGCCCCCCCCCCCCCCTCCCTCCCTCACACAGAGAGAGTGGCCTCAGAGTGAGATCAGATGTCTGACAGTTTTTTAATTTTCTGTTATCCATACAGTGTTGTAAAGTCGTGAAACTATGCATATTTCCTCAGAATGACTTCTACTCTGTACGAAAAATGGTTTTGAAGTGTTTGCAAGCTGCAATTTAAAAATACAAGACAAGTAATGTTTCCCTTTTTACTGTTATTTCAAAAAATCACTACTGCAAAACCGTTCAAGTTATCCAAAATCCATTCGCAATTTAGGTTCCTCAATGTTTTGTCATCATGTAGACAAAGTTTGGTGTGTGTGTATAGTGTAATTTTCCTCTGAGTAGTATGCATTAATTCACAGCAATATTTTTCCAAAAATCCACATTTAAACCAAAATAGCCGACTTCCTGTAGGTCGTAGCTGATGACTGTAAATTAGAAAGTTGTCCGTTTTGATAAGAACAATATATGTACTGAGTTTGGTGTCTGTAGCTAAAACTAACCCCCCGACTTTTGACAAAAGGTGGCGCTATAGAGTGCCTCCTCCACGCCCTTTCATGTGCTTTTTCCATTGTCTAGCTATCATTAATACTGATATCTGTTTTGAGTTTCATGTAATTCTTAGCATTTTATCTGCCTCAAAATCACCAGAATAGAATATTCAAGTTTGACACGTTGCCATGGCAACACTATATTAGATATCAATATCCCCACAACAGATTTACATCCGGCCGTGTTTTGTCATTATTCTGATGAAGTTTGAAGCAAATCGAGTGAAAATAAGATGCTGAATTCAAAGCATTTTGAAAATGACACACTTCCTGCTGCCTGTTGGTGGCGCTATAACTTTTACTCCTAATAGTTACATATATGCGATCGGCATCATACATCGAACAATCCGATGAAGTTTGATCTAAATCAGAAAGTGTATGTGGATGTTATTAGACATTTCCTGTTTCTCATTTTTTGCCCTAATTTCAACGCCTCGCCACGGACAAACCGTTCGAGATATCAAAAATCCCCTGGCAATTTTTCATCCCCAATGTCTTGAGATCATGTTCACAGAGTTTCGTGGAGAACGGGTGGAAAACTTCAAATTCCAGAGCATGCTTTTTTTAAACAGCCCTGAATAGCTCACTTCCTGTTGGGCGGAGCCTATGACATAGAGCGCGAAAGTTGTTCGGCTCAATGAGATCTATAAGTGTACAGAGTTTTATATAAATACATGCAATTATGTGTGAGCTATGGTTCAAGATTTCTGACTGTGTTCCAGGGGGCGCCGTAGAGCCCCTGTGCCACGCCCGGGTCCCAGCCTCTGCGGTGTCCTGATGGCCGCAGGTTCCAATGTGTGTGCCAATTTTCAAGAGTTTTTGAGTATGTTAAGGTCTCCAAAAACCCCCGGAAGGGTAAAAGCTGGCTGAAAAAAAAAATAATAATATAAGAATAATCCTTAGAAAAACAATAGGGCCCTGCGCCCATTGGCTAATTAAAGCCCAAGCAATATGAAAGGGCCCTCGCTTATTAAAACCGGTGGCAACGGAGAACAGCGAACGTTGGGTCATATGCTTATAACGGGCCCTATTTGTGCCACATTCCTGCTGCCGCCAACTGGTGGGCTTTGTAAAACTGCGGAATGTCTTCAGGCCAGGACTTTTGCAAACATGCAAATGTTGGTAAAGATCAGACATTGCATGTTTAAGTCATTTATATGTGCCAGTAATCTTTCCTGCTGCCAGCTGGGTGGCGCTAGACTTATAAATAACTGGATTTTGGCCTAAAGATTTCTTCAGGCCAGCACTTTATCAAGCACATATGAAATTTAGTGCAGATTGGGCATGGAATGTTTGAGTTAGTATAAAGCAATGTTGTGTTCCTGTTGCCAGCAGGTGGCGCTATGATTATAACTGAATATTGGCCTTTAGATATCTTCAGGCCATGATTCTTTTCAAACATGTGAAGTTTGGGCAGATTGGACATTGCATGTTTAAGTTAGGTGTAAAAAATAGTCATTTTCTGTTGCCAGCAGGTGGCGCTATGATTATGTGAATAATGACCTTCAGATGTGTTCAGGCCAGGACTCTTTTCGAAAACATGTGAAGTTTGGGGAAGATCGGACATTCTGTATGCCTGAGTTACAATAACTTCTATTCCCATGGCGAGACATCAAACTGTGTCACGGCGCCATTAACAGCCTTTAATGAAAAACTCAAGATGTTCACAATTTAACATCGCAAAGGCCTTTAGATAGACTGGGAATATTTCCAAAAAAAAGCATAAAATGTCATAAAATTTTTTTGTTAGTTAATAGTGCATATCAGTGTAGTAAAACATGTCACTTCCTGTTGCCAGTAGGTGGCGCTATAGCTATAACCAAATATGAACATGTAGATATCTTCAGGCCAGGACTCTAATCAAACTTGTGAAGTTTGTGGGGGATTTTTGTTTTTTTGTGTGTGTTTTGGGGAATTTTCCTGTTTCATTGTATTAATAGCATGCTTTACCATGTTTCTGTTGCATGTTAAGTTTAAAAACTCAAAATCTTCGCAATTTAACATCACAAAGGTCTTAGATGACCCTCACCAAATTTTTGACAATCCGATTAAAACTGTAGGAGGAGTTTGTCAAAGTACGAGGCATGGAAATGGCAAAAACTGCACAAAAATCATACAGGAAATTCAAAATAACTTACTTCCTGTTGGGTTTTAGATTTTGTACCAAGAGACTTTTTTGTAGATAATGGTGTGTTACACGTGTGTACCAATTTCCATGAATGTATGTGAAACGTAGCTCGAGGCGCACTCCGTTGAAGATTAATAGGTGGCGCTATCGAGCCATTTTGCCACACCCAATTCTGAAAACCTATATCAGAGGTTAAATTTTCGCCAGTTCTGAAGTTTGTGCAAAGTTTCGTGAGTTTTGGAGCATGTTTAGGCCCTCAAAAAATGCGACTCATCGTGGAGAAGAAGAAGAAGAATTAAAGCTTCAAGCAGCGATGAAAGGGCCCTCCCACCCGGGCTCACCACCACCCGGTGGCCATAGGAGATCAGCGAACGTTGGACCATATGCGTTTAAAATGGTAAATATTTGTGCCACATTTCCTGCTGCCAACAGGTGGCGCTATGATCATAACTGAATATCGGCATGTAAATGTCTTCAGACCAGGCAGATCAGACATTGCACGTTTAAGTTAGTGTAAAAGAAGTAATTTCCTGTTGTCATCAGGTGGCACTAAGACTATAAATAAATATTGGCCTAAAGATGAGTTCAGTCCAGGACTCTTATAAAATGTGTGAAGTTTGGGGCAGATGCAAAAGTTACAATAACTTCCTTCCTTAAGCACATAGTAAGTTTTGCTAGCATGTTTGAGAATATTTCTAGCATGATTAGCACACAATTGCATAATTTACGGTGTTGCTAATAGTGCATAAAAGTATTAAAACATGTCACTTCCTATTGTCAGTAGGTGGCACTATAACTGTAACCAAATATGAGCATGTAGATATCTTCAGGCCAGGACTCTAATCAAACTTGTGAAGCTTGAGGCAGATTGGACATAGTATGCACTAGTTACAATAATGTTCTGTTTCACTGCATTAATAGCATGCTTTAACACTGAGCTAAGTGTTGCTAGCATGTTTAAACATGCTTTTAGAATTTTGCCAGCCTATTTAACACATGTTGATGCTTTTTATTATTTTGCAAGGAGTCCATAACAGAGTTAAACATGACACTTCCTGTTGCCAGTAGGTGGCGCTATGACTATAACCCGAATAAGGGCATGTTGATGTGTTCCGGACAGGACTTTTGTCAAACGTTTGAAGTTTGGGGCAGATTGATCATTGCTTGCTATGAGTTACAGCAATTTCCTTTTTTACGGCAGTTTAGTAGCATGCTTTAGCACTTAGCTAAGTGCTACTAGCATGTATAAGTATGTTTCTAGCATGTTGCCAGCCTATTTAACACTTGTTGACATTTTTTAATATGTTCCTAGGAGTCCATTACAGTGTTAACCATGTCACTTCCTGTTACAAGAAGGTGGCGCTATGTCTATAACTGAATTTGGGAATGGGTGTTTGTTCAGGGCATAACACCTATCAAACGTATGAAGTTTGGGGCAGATCGGACATTGCTTGCCTGAGTTACAACAACTTCCTATTTCATAGTATTAATAGCATGCTTTAGCATTTAGTTAATGTTTTTAGCATGTTTGGGAATATTTCTAGCATGTTTAGCACACAATGGCATATTTTTTTGTTCGTTAATAGTGCATATCAGTGAAAAACATGTCACTTCCTGTTGCCAGTAGGTGGCGCTATAGCTATAACCAAATATGAACATGTAGATGTCTTCAGGCCAGGACTCTAATCAAACTTGTGAAGTTTGAGGCAGATCGGACATTGCTTGCCTGAGTTACAGCAACTTCACGGCGAAACATCAAATGTTGTCAGGCCGCCAGGGACACACCCCTTGACGAAAACTCAAAACCTTCGCAATTTAACATCACAAAGGTCTTATGATGACCCTCACCAAATTTGAAGACAATTATGTTGAAACTGTAGGAATTTGAAGACAATAATATTAGAAAGGAAATGGCAAAAAACTGCACAAAAATCTACAGGAAATTCAAAATAACTTACTTCCTGTTGGGTTTTAGATTTTGTACCAAGAGACTTTTTTTGTAGATAATGGTGTGTTACACGTGTGTACCAATTTCCATGAATGTATGTGAAACGTAGCTCGAGGCGCACTCCGTTGAAGATTAATAGGTGGCGCTATCGAGCCATTTTGCCACACCCACTTCTGAAACCTATATCAGAGGTAAATTTTCGCCAGTTCTGATGCGTGTGCAAAGTTTCGTGAGTTTTGGAGCATGTTTAGGCCCTCAAAAATGCGACTCATCGTGGAGAAGAAGAAGAAGAATTAAAGCTTCAAGCAGCGATGAAAGGGCCCTCACACCCGGGCTCACCACCACCCGGTGGCCATAGGAGATCAGCGAACGTTGCACCATATGCTTTTAAAATGGTAAATATTTGTGCCACATTTCCTGCTGCCAACAGGTGGCGCTATGATCATAACTGAATATCGGCATGTAAATGTCTTCAGACCGGGCAGATCAGACATTGCACGTTTTAGTTAGTGTAAAAGAAGTAATTTCCTGTTGTCAGCAGGTGGCACTAAGACTATAAATAAATATTGGCCTAAAGATGAGTTCAGTCCAGGACTCTTATAAAATGTGTGAAGTTTGGGGCAGATGCAAAAGTTACAATAACTTCCTGTTTCATAGTAATAATAGCATCCTTTAGCACATAGTAAGTTTTGCTAGCATGTTTGAGAATATTTCTAGCATGATTAGCACACAATGGCATATTTTACGGTGTTGCTAATAGTGCATAAAAGTATTAAAACATGTCACTTCCTGTTGTCAGTAGGTGGCACTATAACTACAACCAAATATGAGCATGTAGATATCTTCAGGCAAGGACTCTAATCAAACTTGTGAAGCTTGAGGCAGATTGGACATAGTATGCACTAGTTACAATAATGTTCTACTTCACTGCATTAATAGCATGCTTTAACACTGAGCTAAGTGTTGCTAGCATGTTTAAACATGCTTCTAGAATTTTGTCAGCCTATTTAACACATGTTGATGCTTTTTATTATTTTGCAAGGAGTCCATAACAGAGTTAAACATGACACTTCCTGTTGCCAGTAGGTGGCGCTATGACTATAACCCAAATAAGGGCATGTTGATGTGTTCCAGACAGGACTCTTGTCAAACGTTTGAAGTTTGGGGCAGATTGATCATTGCTTGCCTGAGTTACAGCAATTTCCTTTTTTACGGCATTAGTAGCATGCTTTAGCACTTAGCTAAGTGCTACTAGCATGTATAAGTATGTTTCTAACATGTTGCCAGTCTATTTAACACTTGTTGACACTTTTTAATATGTTCCTAGGAGTCCATTACAGTGTTAACCATGTCACTTCCTGTTACAAGAAGGTGGCGCTATGTCTATAACTGAATTTGGTCATGAGTGTTTGTTCAGGACAGTACACCTATCACACATGTGAAGTTTGGGGCAGATCGGACATTGCTTGCCTGAGTTACAGCAACTTCCTGTTTTCACGGCGAAACATCAAACTTTGTCAGGCCGCCAGGGACACACCCCTTGACGAAAACTCAAAACCTTCGCAATTTAACATCACAAAGGTCTTATGATGACCCTCACCAAATTTGAAGACAATCCGATTAAAACTGTAGGAGGAGTTCGTCAAAGTATGAGGCATGGAAATGGCAAAAACTGCACAAAAATCCTACAGGAAATTCTAAATAACTTACTTCCTGTTGGGTTTTGGATTTTGTACCAAGTGACTTTTTTGTAGATAATGGTGTGCTACACGTGTGTACCAATTTTCATGCATGTACGTGAAACGTAGCTCGAGGCGCACTCCGTTGAAATCTAATAGGTGGCGCTATCGAGCCATTTTGCCACACCCACTTCTGAAACCTATATCAGATGTAAATTTTCGCCAGTTCTGATGCGTGTGCAAAGTTTCGTGAGTTTTGGAGCATGTTTAGGCCCTCAAAAATGCGTCTCATTGCGGAGAAGAAGAAGAATAATAAACGGAGCAATTCCAAGAGGGTCCTCGCACTGCAGTGCTCAGGCCCTAATAAACGGAGCAATTCCAAGAGGGTCCTCGCACTGCAGTGCTCGGGCCCTAATAAACGGAGCAATTCCAAGAGGGTCCTCGCACTGCAGTGCTCGGGCCCTAACTAATGGCTGAATGTTTGCATTGTTTTTGTTTTTTGTTTTACTCTTTTTATATTTTTCTGCACACCATAATCATCAGAATATCTCTTCTCCTGTCTCTGAAACTGCCAGATTTTGAAATCATTCGGCGGATGCTCATTTAAAGAGGCGTTTAGTCAACTATGTGTTAACAGCACATTGAAAATATACATAACAGGAAGAAACAATACACTGCTTTGGCAAGCACTTCCGGTAATCTATTTCACTGTGATAAAGGTCTATTGTATGGTGTGGTTTCCAGCAGCCTGTCATATGATCGCAACTTTGTTTCATGCCAACTTAAAGCCTGAGAGACTTGACTAAGGGTGTTATTGGGTGTTATTTTTTTAAATAAACTGTCTTTTTTATTGTAGGTATATGGTTGTTAATGTGAAGACGAAGTGGACTTGTAAGTACTGCATTTTTGACAGTACAAAAAGAAAAATTATCATTCAGCATTACAAATTAAAACATGGACATCATGGGAGGACCTGTCCTTTGCCATGTATTTACCAAGATTGTGTCTGCTCCTTTAGAACTCAGGCAACACTGATAAGACATTTGCATACGCATCATGCTAAATCTGTCGATCAAGTGAATACCTGGGTGAAGTGTAACCTCTGCAGTTTCTCAGAGGCCTGGAATTTGAAGCAGTACTTCTCCCACCTGGGCATTCACTTGAAAAACAATGAAAATGTCCAGTGCCCATTTGAAGACTGCGGTTTTCAAACTTGTGTGTTCTCTACATTTGCGGCACACAGAAGTAAAAGACACCATTCCCAAAATACTGGACATTTTAAAGCAGACTTAATTTCATGTCAAATCGAAGAGGTTGAGGAAAGGCTTGAACATACAGATAATCAACCTGCGGACAGCCTACCAGCTGAAGAGTGTTGGCACCCAGTCCAGTCCAGTCCATTGCATTCCAATCCAGATCTTCCTGTTGAGGGCTTGATTCAACATAAGTTAGCTTCACTGTTTTTACGCATTGAAGCCATTTTACATGTCTCAAAGACAGCCATTCAAGAAATAGTTGAAGAACTTGGAAGCATTGGTAGTAATGTTGGAGAGCTTGCTGAGATGTCAGTTAAACAGGTGTTAAACAAACACAACTGTTCATTGGATTCCTCAGTTATTGCTGCCATTACCGAAACGGTCTTGGAAACAAATCCTTTAGCCTTTTTGTCCAAAAGGGGTCCTCTTACCTCTATTTACAAAAGAACAACATTCTACAAAGATAATTTCACTGTGATAGAACCTGTAGAATACACTCTTGATGCTTCTCGGAAAAACACATTTGTTTATGTACCAATTTTAAAAGTTTTAACTGTGCTGTTGAATCGAAGTGACGTCCTTGACAGGGTTTTACAGTCAGACCAAGCAGATACATGGAAACATCC
This sequence comes from Cyprinus carpio, assembly GCF_018340385.1. NCBI lineage: Eukaryota > Metazoa > Chordata > Actinopteri > Cypriniformes > Cyprinidae > Cyprinus > Cyprinus carpio. The sequence goes on along the minus strand of NC_056599.1, from coordinate 35,238,776 downwards.
TAAAACAATTAAAACATTTAGGGATGGGCTGTATTTTAAGGACAACAAGATGCTTTTTTCAATTGAATTGCGCATAGCCCTTGGACTTTACATTGACGATTTTGAAGTGTGTAACCCGGACCGGTCCACTTTATCATCCATCTACCTTGCAACATTATGTAAGACCAAGGATGTCAAAGAGTATGGATACGACAAAATTCTTGAATCAATTCTTTCAGACGTTGAAGTACTTGAACAACATGGAGTGTTTGTTCAGACACTGGGTGCAAGTATAAGAGGAACAATACTCTATGTGTCTGCAGACAATTTAGGCGCACACTCGCTCGCTGGATTTCAAGAAAGTTTTACAACAAACAAGTTCTGCAGATTTTGTTTGGCGGGACGTGATGAGATTCAGACACATGAAGTTAGAGAGAGGAGGTTCACAAAGAGAACAGAGGAGTTGCATGAGCAGACTCTTTGTGAAATTCAGAAGAACAAGGATTCACACGCAGTAATAGATGTTGTTAAGAGAGACTGTTCTCTTAACAGACTTGCACATTTCTCCACCATGAAAGGCTTTCCCCCTGACTTTCTCCACGACGTCTTTGAAGGTGTTGTACCCCTGGAGCTAAGTCTTTGTTTGAAGAAACTGATTCAGAAGAAATATTTCACATTGGACGAGTTGAATGCCGCAATTCAGTCCTTCCCATATAGATTTTCTGACAAAACAAACCGACCACAGCAGATCTTAAAATCATTCCAACTGAAAGGTTCTTTAGGAGGCAACGGACATGAAAACTGGAGCCTTCTACGGTTATTACCTTTGATTATTGGTTCAAAAGTTCCAGAAAATGATGCAACCTGGAGTTTAATTCTTGAACTGAAAGACATTGTTGAGATTTTAGCCTCATCAAAGTTTCCCACAGAGAGTTTGGACTACCCTGATTCAAAAATATCAGATCACCGGAAATTGTTGCAAGACGAATTTCCAGACTTTAGACTCCGTCCAAAGCACCATTTTATCGAGCACTATCCAGAACTAATCAAATGTTTTGGACCAGTGATTGATTTCTGGACCATACGATTTGAAGCAAAACACAGCTTTTTTTAAAAAGCTGTGCATGACTCTGGAAACTTTAATAATGTAATGCTTACATTAGCCCAGTGACATCAGCTGACACTTGCTTACCACCTTGACATGCCAACTCTTTTCAAGCCAGATTTAGTGGTTGATCATGTTTCAGTTCTGTCCACTGAGTGCCTGGATCTTTCATTTAAGCTAGCAGTTAAGTCCAAATATTCCAATGTTACATCGATATCTGTTGCATCCAGTGCATGCATATATGGCACCAGGTACTCTGAGGGAATGTTTCTTTCTGTGGGATAAACCAGTGGGCTTCCAGACTTTGGCAGACTTGTCAAAATATTGATTGTCATGAACAAACCTGCCTTTCTCATTGAACCGTATTCAGCATGGTACAGTGAGCATTTCAGATGCTTTGAACTAACTAAATATACCACTTGTGAGTTGAGAGTTGCTGATCCAGATGAATTGAATGTTTATCACCCCTTGTCTACATATGCAATGCTTGATAAGAAGCTGATGATTTCACCGAAGACATTCCTCCTTAACTAAATGCATTTACTGTTGCCTTTTCTTCTTAGAAACCTGCAACAAAATGATTCTTCATGTGATTTTGTCCCCTGAGGATATTAGGAAAGTTTACATTGATCGGCCACAATCCATAGAATCTCTTCTGTCAACACTGAAAAGCAAGCTGAACATACAAAGTGATTTTACACTTCAGTATGAGGATCCTGAATTTGACCATGAGTTGTGCAACCTAACGACTATCACTGAACTACCTCCTGAAAAGGCAACCCTTAAAGTTAATTGTAGAGCACCACCCTCTGACTCTAGCCAGTCAGATGTGACATTAGACACAGCGGTTATGTCATCATCGCCTGACTCGAGTACCAACAATGGAAATCCTGGATCAATAACAGCAAGTAGTCGCTCACAGCAATGGCCTGTTTCTTTTCCCATTCCAAGCTTTTTGTATGATGTAGAATTACGTTTGAAACGTGGAAATGAGCAATTTGCTAAACATGGCTCACTGCTCAGCCTATCCAAGGATGTTAAATCTGAGATTCTTGACAAACTTGCCACTGCAATCTATTCTTACAAGGTGTATCCATCCAATAAGGAGTTCGAGTCTGTTTCAAGGGCTCTCACAGAGACACATCCATGCCTTAAAGAACCGGGATCGGCCATAGGGTGGTATGGATGGAAAATAAGCCTTAAATTCAAAATGGGAAACTTCCAAAGTAAACTTTGTGATGCTGGATGTCCAGAGCTTACTGTTACTAGTGAAAAATGCCATGCTTCAGATAGAAAAAAAATACAAAGTCAAGAAACCCCGAAGATCGGAGACCAATTTTCTACCGGACTTACCTGCTGGATCAAGTTATACTGCTTTGGAACTGAAAGGAAAGATATACAGTGTGAGATGACAAAAAAAAATCCAGACTGGCATGTAATTTATGCAGCTATGGAGAAAACTTTCTGTGCCAGAAGAAAGGAGATTGTAGAAGATGAGCCCCCAGTATCAGAAATAAGGAGGAGATGGCCTGCACTTTTCACTCAAAGACAAGTGTAGAAAGATGTTAAATAAGTATCGGGAGTCACCAGAATGTATCTGTGAAGTTTTAGCACAAAATGCCCCACAGAACATTTATTATACCAAGTTAAAACACCTCTTTTTGGGTGGGAGAAAAAAAGTGATGTTTTATGAAGTTTGATGTTTTACGCATTATTATTCTTTAGCTTGGGTTAAACTAATTAATTTTACTTGGCTGGAACAGCAGCTACGCTAATTATGTCTCTATTTGTTTCTCTGTTTTGCCACGGGATTTACATCCTGTGGTAACTAGGATTTACACAAGCTCCAGTCTGGATCCAGAACACCTGAGAAGAGATGATGCCAACCCCTCAGAGGAACTCAGGTGATGCTAACCCAGAGACAACATACAGAACTACCATATTTTGCTCAAAGTTTGATTGCATAATTGCTGTTAATAGTGTTAATCATCTGTTTGTTTACGTCTTTTATTGATTTTTCTGAACATTTCTGCCGTATACACACAAACTGACAGTCACCACTGATAAGCTAATACTAAATATTGTAGAAACTTAATTTTCTGTAAAGTTGCTTTGCAATGATTTGTGTCGTAAAAAGCGCTATACAAATAAACTTGAATTGAATTGATGTTTTTTGTGTGCATCTCTTTAAATGCAAATGAGTTCCTGCTACTCTTGCCAGTAGAGGGCTGTCTGCTAGAACTCGCTATTCAATACACTGACATAAACAATACAGGAGAAGATCACACAGCAAATATATCTCTCAAAACTGATCATTACAAACGGTTCGTGATGCAACATATCCAGATGTATGGCATATATTTTTTTATTTTATTTTACAGATTTTCTTGGACTCATTCCCTTCATAAATAAAATTACACCACTGCAACCTTAGTGGTTCAGATGTGGAGAGTTAATAGAGACTAGGGATGTATGAGACTAGTCGATTAAACAATACTGCTGCTGTTAGTCGACTTAGAAAATATTAGTCGTTTACAAATTAATTTTTTTGCACTTTTTTCACATTTTGCTTTGTTTTTACAAAGACATTTAAATTACCGTCATGGTAATGTTACATCTTGAAATTAATGCAGTATTTTGAAAATATATCTGGAGCGGCAAATAAAATCATTTAATTTTACATTCGGTTTTTGCATGTTCAAACCAGGACTGGTTGCCGTGGTAGCGAACAACAATACCTTAACGTGCTGACTTGTGTCAGAGTCCCGTTTGAACTCATTAGTCCTTTGCTGCTGATTCAGTTGATCTTAATATATGTGTCTAAAATGGCTAACATTGCTTAAGTGAACGTTCAATATACAACGATGATAAATCAAGGCAAGCACATCGCATGCATGATATCTGACCTATTTTTAGCTGCATTCAGTATAGGATTTTACTGTTCATAGATTAAGTGTTCTTGCAAATGGATCACATATACACTGTCTCTGGAGGTCAGACTAGTTGGTTTCAAAATTTCAGTTTAAAAGGTTACAAAATTAGTTGTTGCGCACATCCCTAATGGAGACTCTTATGTTTATTATTACAGGCATCAACAAATCAGTTATTATGTTTACATACTGTAGCTGAGACATACCACAAGTTCACAGATGGTCGATCTTGAGTGCTGTTGTCATGCAGAGTTTAGCTCATGATCCAATTCACTTTCCTTTGCATAGCTGTAGTTATTCTTAAGACATTCAGGTGTGTTTGACTAGGGTTGGAGCTAAACTGTGCAGGACAGATGTACTCCAATACCAATGTCGTCTATCCGTGGACTGCTCCAGTGACAATATAACAATGGCAGACTGCTAATAGGGTAGAGATTGTCACCAGTGGGCGGGGCTTTTCCCTACGATGACGTCAACATAGAGAGAAATCTGGAATCACTTGTTTTGAGAGACTATGATTTATGGGGATTCTAAAAAAAGGGGTGGGTGGATTTTACCATTATAGGCTGGTTGTTTACACACTGTGGACACACATCTGTGTTTAAATGCCTTATTAAAGTGAATTTTGCATAATAGGTCCCCTTTAATGTTTAGTTTATGTGTGTGGGATTTTTTTTAAGTCTTTTTCTTTTTTTTGCTTCAACAGGTTGCTCTTGAATTCTGTAGGCTTGTCTCCATTGATTTAAAAAGAACATTCTTCGAAGGGCTTGACAAGCACCTACCAGGCTCCTGCAATTATACACCAAGCGAAGCAATGAAGTTCCAGAACTTCTGAATGTGTTGAAGTGTCTGGATGAACAGGCAAGTCAAATTTAAATTATTCAGCAAAACTAATTTGTTAATAGCTTTCAAAGAAATTTGCATCAGGAAAATTCTATTATTTGCTAGTGTTGCACAAAACCCACTGATAAAAACGATTTGAGTTCTCATTTTGTTAGTAGGACCCTATGATTTCTGTGATGCGCAAAACACAGATGGAATCATCTATTAATTTTTTTTTTTTTTTACTGTATTGCATGGAATGTCACAGAATTCGTCAATATTTGGATGAATAAATCAAAAGTAGGTCAGTCACTTAAATCAAAACCGCAAAAAGACTCTTTAAATATGAATCCTGCATGTTCTGTGTGAATGAATGGCGCAGACATGCAGTTTTGTTTACTACACATACTGAAGTACATGTGACACTTGCAGTGTTTTTTCAGCCTCTGCTGTCTCACATTAGGGGCTTTCGCACCGGAGGAACCTTTTCATAGTTCCTAGAACTATTAGCGGAAGTTCCCGGACTTTGGCGGTTTTGCACCGCGGGATCTAGGAACGATTTTAATTCTAGGAACTCCTTTTGGGGGAACTAATTTAGCTCCTACTTCAGAGTAGGGTCTAACCCAGCATAGGGATGCAGTGATTAACCAGTTTTACGATTAACCGCGGTTTAAAACATCATGGTTAATTAATCATAAAGGATCAGCTAAACACCTTAAACAAAACAAATACAAAGTTACACCAGTGGTACACCAGCTTAAAGTGCTGTGTTTATGAGAGACTAGGAGACCACCCTGGTGGCTTCTAGAACTACCCGGTGCGAAATCCCTTTATATGAGGACAATTAACACATGAACTTCATCTCCAGAGCTGCTGTCAGTCACTTCATGAGCATTTTACCTTTTCTTTTGAGAAAATTATCGTCATATCATATTCACACAGAAACTTCAAGGTATTCACGACAACCCGTTCAAACAAGTTTGTTTTAACTTATGACAGAAATATATGACTCCGTATAACTTTTGAACAGTATAAGTTTTTAACAGTATATACATATATTATAGTGTTGTCACGGTACCAAAATTTCAGTATTCGGTACCGATACCAGTGAAAATCCACGGTTCTCGGTACCAATTTCGGTACCAAAGCAAAACACAAAAAAAGTGTTTTTTTTTTGTGTTTTTTTTACTTTTGCGGCTTAACATTTACAGATACTGGTCCATATGGAGATTTGATTTTAATAATTTGTGCTAACTTTGACAAATTCCGTGACTGTCCATATTAAAATGGAAGTTTCATTTTCATGACTGGATTTTGAGATTCCGTCCGCGTTTTCTGCTTCACAGAAATCGTAGCGCTGTATGCGTCAAGAACCGGGTTGAAATGAAATCAGTATCAACAAAATCTATCTCAGAAGTGACAATGCATTTACATAACAATTACAGTTGCAGAAATGATGTTATGAGATAAATGTTTTAAATGTAAAAATGTTTAATAGTCTATAGAGATATGCAATTATACATTTAAATAAACAATTAAAATTGATAGTAAGTGGCAAAAAGCCACTGCCTTAATGAGTCATTGAACAAAAACTTCTGTAGAGTCTTGCGCACAGGTTTAATGCGTTGTGCCATGTAACTACCAGATTGCATTTCTTAAATTATCTACTCAACACTACTTTAGAGACACAAAGTAATTGTCAACAGGTTTAGATGTAAAAGGATAGTTCACCCAAAATGAACATTCTGTCATCATTTACTCACCCTCATGTTGTTCCAAACCTGTAGGCCTAAATATGAGTTTCTTTTTTTTGTTGAACATAGAAGATATTCTGAAGAATGTTGATAACCAAACAGTTTTGGGTCCCCATTGACTTCCATAGTATTTTTTTTAATACTATTTGGAAATAAAAGGGGACAAAACATCCTTAAGAACATCTTCCTTTATGTTCAACAAAAGAAAGAAACATATTTAGGACTACAGGTTTGGAACAACATGAGGGTGAGTAAATGATGACAGAATGTTAATTTTGGATGAACTTTCCCTTGAAAAACAAATTAACAAAATAAAACATGTGATTTACCTGTATTAAGTTTTGAAAACAGAATTGAACATTTGTCCAGGAAACAGAACATTTGTCCAGGAAAGTGTCAGCATAATGTCCATCCTCTTTCTTATTGTCAAACAGGTTCATCCAAAACTGGATGCACTGACTTCTAAGTGTAAGCTACCATCTCTCAATCCGTTGATTGCTGGTGCTTGGCCCAAAACTGACACAAGCAGAGTCGGGATGCGTTCCATGATGCAGAAATTTCTGCATCTCTGCAACATTGACGTTCTCTGTGCTGAGATCCAATCTCACCATATTAGGGCAGCCCTCCGCCTCTATGACAGCTGTCATAAAGTACCCAGCAATAACCCAAGGATCATTGTTTGTTCTGTAAGCTTCAAGCCACATCATTTTTCTTGAAAACCCGTCTATGCACCCACTTATACCAATTACATATGGTTTTAATTTATCGTATCCATTGATATGCCACACATAATTAGGTCCACAGCTGAAATACACTCGGTGGCAAAGTCGATTCCTAGACCTTAGGTCAACTCCCTGCCACCTAGCAACCGTAAAATCACCTGCAATGTCTCTCTATCAGTGATAAATCCATTGAGCCAGCATTTCTGATGCATCCACCTGTAACCATGCCACTGTCCTGATGTTTGTAGTTGTTGCTGAATGAAAGCTGCCACATCAGCTTCATCGGTCTTGTTCTTCCTCCTCCAAAGCTGGTGTTTACTCAAAAGTCGCTCAAGGGTGCGATTTCTAAATTTGACTCCATGTACCTCTTTCAGTAGAGTTAGTATTTCACGATTTATCAGTCCTCGTCTGAAATACTGCTTTGTTTAAAATCCATGGATCACGCAGATGCCCAAATGTTAGGAGGAATCAGCATCAACAAGAACCGGCGCCTAGTCTGCAGGCGTAGCGCGAGTGCACAATGCGTCACAATTAGTTTATCATTATTATGATACGTTAAGTTAAGTCATTATTACGAGATGTTAAGTCATTATTACTAGAAAGTTTCCCATTATTACGAGAAAGTTTCTCGTTATTACGAGAAGTTAAGTCATTATTTCGAGAAAGTTTCTCATCATTACGAGAAGTTAAGTCATTATTTCGAGAAAGTTTCTCATCATTACGAGATGTTTAAGTCATAATTATGAGAAAGTTTCTCATTATTATGAATTAAAGAATCTATTTTTTTTTTACTCACGTGGCGGAAACGGGCTTCCATAATATCAAGATCATCTGGAAATTAATGGAACAAATAATAAGCAGTAACCAGTGGAAACAAATTAGCGTTAGTATCGTTCTGCTCAACTGTGTCTGCTGTGAACTACGAGTTCAGCACACTCTCGGAAGCTTCCTGTTTTGGTGAGACAGCGCTTCAGCGGTGGTCGTTCCAGCGTTGAGTGGATTGCACACTTCAGGCTGCACTACCCCCTGTTGTGTTGCAAGCGGCCAATTCCCCTGTGCGCCTCAGCACTAAAAGAGCATTTCCTAAAGAGCAAATTTCTCTAAAAGAGCTTCACGAGTGCGTCTTTGTAAAGACAATGGATCATCCTTATAAGGATGCAGTTTCACCCGTTTCACTGTTTCTGGGTGCGGTCGTCTCCTGGCAATGGGTGATGGTCACGATCGCTGTCTCACGTGTCTGGGCATCAAGCACGCTGAGGTGGCCTTCGTGGAGGAGTCATGTTCCCACTGCGGGAAGATGACCATCTTGGAGCTGCGAACCAGGCTCTGCTACCTTCTACAAGTGGGGGGCGAGAGGGGTCCCATTGCCGCTGCTGTGATCAGGGGCACGTTCTGGTGGCCGACAGACAAAAACCACTTCCAGCAGTAGCGTGGGTGGTTTGAGGATTACAGTGGTGGCAAAGCCCTCAGGGAACCAACCCTCTGGGGACCATCACTCCTCTTGCACCTCCGATCCAGTGGAGCAACCCACGGAATGCGCTGAGCCCTCTTCAAAGAGCGTACCAGCGGTATCCAGTGGGCCTCCCCCCGATGAAGATTCGGCCACGCTGCTGCCCCCTGGGACTGTGGCAAAGCCTGAATCGGATCCGGAGATGACAGCTATGCTTTCCCGGGCCGCCGAGAGGGTAGGGGTCGAGTGGAAATCTCCACTGCGCCCGAGCCCTCGAGGCAGGATTACTGGCTTTTCAAGGTGGCTCGTGCTGGTTCTCAGCACCCCACCCCGGTGCCTTTCTTCCCGGAAGTGCATGACAAGCTCACCAGGTCATGGATGGCACCTTTTTACTGCCAGAAACCGGACGGTGGGCTCCTCCTCCCTCACCACCCTCGATGGCGGTGCAGCGAAGGGGTATTCGGTGATTTCCCCCAGTGGAGCGGGTGGTAGCGATGCAATTGTGTCCTAAGTCTGCCTCCTGCTGGCGGGGAGACTCAGTGCTTTCTTCCTGGGCATATAGGCATTCGTCTGGTCTAACTGGCAGTGCCTATATGGCTTGCGGGGAAGCTGCTTCCGCCTTACATGCTATGGCGTGTGGAGAAGCTGCATCTGCATTGGAAGTGAAGGACCTGCACAAGGGTGGTCACGATCCAGATGTTCTGAAAGAACTCCGAACCGCCACTGACCTCGCTCTCCGAGCGACGAAGGTCACAGTGCGTTCTCTGGGTCGTGCGATGTCCACGCTTGTGGTCCAGGAGCACCATCTCTGGCTGAGTCTGGTTGAAATGAGGGACGCCGACAAAGATCAGTTCCTTAATCCCCCTGTGTCTGTCAAATCTGTCAAAAGTTCATTTTAGTAATAATTTTATTTTTACATTTTAGTTATAAAAAGTTGTTCTCAGATATATTTTAGAATAGAGTTGATCTCATTATTTTACACTGGCCAAATAGTATTTCAATTGTTTTAATTCAAATCAAATTAAAGCTGCAAGCAGCGATGAACGGGCCCTCGCACCGGGCTCACCGCCAGTGGATGGCTTTAGTAAAACAGCGAACGCCGAGAAATATGCGTTTAATGTGGTAAATATAAGAGGAAAATGTCAAAGTCATTTATATGTGCCAATCTTCCTGCTGCCAGCTGGTGGCGCTATGACTATAACTGGATTTTGTTATGTAGACTTTTTCAGTCCAGCACTTTTATCAAGCATATGAAATTTAGTGCAGATTGAACATGGAATGATTGAGTTAGTATAAAGCATGATGTGTCCTATTACCAACAGGTGGCGCTATGATTATAACTGAATACTGGCCTTTAGATGTCTTCAGGCCATGACTCTTTCCAAATATCTGAAGTTTGGTGCACACTGGACATTGCATGTTTAAGTTAGTGTAAAACAAGCCATTTCTTGTTGCCAGCAGGTGGCGCTATGATTATAGTTGAATATTGACCTTCAGATGTGTTCAGGCCAAGACTCTTTTCGAACATGTGAAGTTTGGGTTAGATCGGACGTCTCATGCCTGAGTTACAACAACTTCTATTCCCATGGCGAGACATCAAACTTTGTCAAGGCGCCATGGCCACACCCTTTAATGAAAACTCAAGATGTTCACAATTTAACATCGCAGAGGCCTTTAGAGTAAACTGACCAAAAAAATTATAAAGTGTCATAAAATTTCTAGGAGTAGTTTGTTACAGCGTAAAATATGTCACTTCCTGTTGCCAGCAGGTGGCGCTATAACGATAACTGAATATGGGCAAGTAGATATGTTCAAGTCAGGAGTCTTATCAAACATGTGAAGTCTGAGGCAGATTGGACATTTTATGTCTGAGTTATAGTAACTTCCTTTCTCATGGCGAAACATTGAAATTTGTAGGGCCGCCACAGACACGCCCTTCAGCGAAACCTCAAGATCTTCGCAATTTAACATCGCAAAGGCCTTTAGATTACACTGACCAAGTTTGGTGTTGATCTGAATAAATCTCTAGGAGGAGTTTGTTAAAGTACAACCCCTGAAAATGTCAAAAACGAAACAAATTTTGCAGAGAAAATTCAAAATAACCGACTCCCTGTTGGGATTCGAATTTTGTACCAAGAGACTTTTTTGTAGGTATTGGAGGGTTACATGTGTGTACCAATTTTTGTACATGTATGTGAAACGTAGCTTGAGGCACACTCCGTTAAACATGTATAGGTGGCGCTATCGAGACATTTTGCCACACCCGATGGAATATTGGCCTTAAGATGTGTTCAGGCCAGGACTCTTATCAAACATGTGAAGTTTGGGCAAGATCGGACGTTTTATGCCTGAGTTAGAATAACATTTATTCCCATGGCGAGACATCGAACTTTGTCACGGCGCCATGGACACGCCCTTTAACGTAAACTCAAGAGCTTCACAATTTAACATCGCACAGGCGTTTAGAATAGAGTGACTGAAAAAAAAATTGATGTCATAAAATTTCTCGGAGTAGTTAGTCACGGCGTAAAATATGTCACTTCCTTTTGCCAGTAGGTAGCGCTATGACTATAACTGAATATAGACATGTCAATCTATTCAGGTCAGGAGTCTTATCAAACATGTGAAGTTTGGGGCAGATTGGACATTGTATGTCTGAGTTATAGCAACTTCATTTTTCATGGCGAAACATCGAAATTCATCAGGCCGCCACGGACACGCCCTTCAACGAAAACTCAAGATCTTCGCAATTTAACATCGCAAAGGCCTTTAGATCAGGCATACCAAATTTGGTGTGGATCTGAATAAATCTCTAGGAGGAGTTCATTAAAATACAAGGCATGCAAATGACAAAAATGATGCAAAATTTGCTCATAAAATTAAAAATAACCGACTTCCTGTTGGGTTTCGGATATTGCTCCAAGAGTTTTTTTTGTAGGTACTGATGCTTTACATATGTGTGCCAATTTTTGTGCATGTACGTGAAACACAGCTCGAGGGCAGTTGATTTTTTTAGGATAGGTGGTGCTGTCGAGCCATTTTGCCACACCATCTTCTGAAACCTATATTAGACGTAAATTTTCACTAGGTCTGAAGCGTGTGCAAACTTTCATGACTTTTCGAGCATGTTTAGGCCCTCAAAAATGCGATTCATTTTGGAGAAGAAGAAGAAGAAGAAGAAGAAACAAAGCAGATACAATAGGGTCCTCGCACCACTGGTGCTTGGGCCCTAATTAAAGCTGCAAGCAGCGATGAAAGGGCCCTCGCACCCGGGCTCACCACCAACCGGTGGCCATAGGAGAACAGCGAACGTTGGGCCATATGCTTATAAAAAGGTAAATATTTGTCCCATATTTCCTGCTGCCAACTGGTGGCGCTATGATTATAACTGAATATCGGCATGTAAATGTCTTCAGGCCAGGACTCTTACCAAACATGCAAAGTTTCGGGCAGATCAGACATTGCAGGTTTAAGTTAGTGTAAAATAATTAATTTCCTGTTGCCAGCAGGTGGCGCTAAGACTATAAACAAATATTGGCCTAAAGATGAGTTTAGGCCAGGACCCATATCAAACACAAGAACTTTGGGCAGACCGAATATTGCATGTTTAAGTTAGTTTAAAACAAGTAATTTCCTGTCACCAGCAGGTGGCGGTATGATTATAACTGAAATATTGGCCTTAAAATCTGTTGAGAGTAGGAATCTTATCAAACATGTGAAGTTTAGGGCAGATCAGACATTTCATGTTTAAGTTAGTTTAAAATAAGTAATTTCCTGTTGCCAGCAGGTGGCGCTATAATTATAATTGAATATTGGCCTTTAGATGTGTTCAGGCCAGGACTCTTATAAAACATTTGAAATTTGGGGCAGATTGGGCATTGTATTCAAAAGTTACAACAACCTCCTGTTTCATAGTATTAATAGCATCCTTTAGCACATAGTAAGTGTTGCTAGCATGTTTGAGAATATTTCTAGCATGATTAGCACACAATGGCATATTTTACGGTGTTGCTAATAGTGCATAAAATTATTAAAACATGTCACTTCCTGTTGTCAGTAGGTGGCACTATAACTATAACCAAATATGAGCATGTAGATATCTTCAGGCCAGGACTCTAATCAAACTTGTGAAGCTTGAGGCAGATTGCACATTGTATGCACGAGTTACAGTAATGTTATACTTCACTGCATTAATAGCATGCTTTAACACTGAGCTAAGTGTTGCTAGCATGTTTTAGCATACTTCTAGAATTTTGCCAGACTACTTAACACATGTTGATGCTTTTTATTATTTTGCAAGGAGTCCATAACAGTGTTAAACGTGACACTTCCTGTTGCCATGAGGTGGCGCTATGACTATAATCGAATACAGGCATGTTGATGTGTTCAGGACAGGACTCTTGTGAAACGTGTGAAGTTTGGGGCAGATCGGATATTGCTAGCCTGAGTTACAGCAACTTCCTTTTTCACTGCATTAGTAGCATGCTTTAGCACTTAGCGAAGTGCTACTAGCATGTATAAGTATGTTTCTAGCATGTTGCCAGCCTATTTAACACTTGTTGACATTTTTTAATATGTTCCTAGGAGTCCATTACAGTGTTAACTATGTCACTTCCTGTTACAAACAGGTGGCGCTATGTCTATAACTGAATTTGGGAATGGGTGTTTGTTCAGGGCATAACACCTATCACACAAGTGAAGTTTGGGGCAGATCGGACATTGCTTGCCTGAGTTACATCAACTTCCTGTTTCACGGCGAAACATCAAACTTTGTCAGGCCTCCAGGGACACACCCCTTGACGAAAACTCAAAACCTTCGCAATTTAACATCACAAAGGTCTTATGATGACCCTCACCAAATTTGAAAAAATCCGATTAAAACTGTAGGAGGAGTTCGTCAAAGTACGAGGCATGGATATGGCAAAAACTGCACAAAAATCATACAGGAAATTCAAAATAACTTACTTCCTTTTGGGTTTTGGATTTTGTGCCAAGAGACTTTTTTGTAGATAATGGTGTGCTACACGTGTGTACCAATTGTCATGCATGTACGTGAAACGTAGCTCGAGGCGCACTCCGTTGAAATTTAATAGGGGGTGCTAGCGAGCCATTTTGCCACACCCACTTCTGAAACCTATATCAGATGTAAATTTTCGCCAGTTCTGATGAGTGTGCAAAGTTTCGTGAGTTTTGGAGCATGTTTAGGCCCTCAAAAATGCGACTCATTGCGGAGAAGAAGAAGAAGAAGAAGAAGAAGAAGAAGAAGAAGAAGAAGAAGAATAAACAGAGCAATTCCAAGAGGGTCCTCGCACTGCAGTGCTCGGGCCCTAATTAAAGCTGCAAGCAGCGATGAACGGGCCCTCGCACCTGGGCTCACCGCCAGTGGGTGGCTTTTGTAAAACAGCGAATGGCGAGATATGCGCGTTTAATGTGGTAAATATTAGAGGAATATGTCAAAGTCATTTATTTGTGCCAATCTTCCTGCTGCCAGCTGGTGGTGCTATGACTATAACTGGATTTTAGCATGTAGATTTCTTCAGTCCAGCACTTTTATTAAGCATATGAAATTTAGTGCAGATTGAACATGGTATTGTTTGAGTTAGTATAAAGCATGTTGTGTCCTATTGCCAACAGGTGGTGCTATGATTATAACTGAACATTGGCCTTTAGATATCTTCATGTTTAAGTTAGTGTAAAACAAGCCATTTTCTGTTGTCAGCAGGTGGCGCTATGATTATAGTGGAATAATGGAATAATGACCTTCAGATGTGTTCAGGCCAAGACTCTTTTCGAACATGTGAAGTTTGGGGAAGATCGGACATCTTATGCCTGAGTTACAACAACTTCTATTCCCATGGCGAGACATCGAATTTTGTCAGGGCGCCATGGCCACACCCTTTAATAAAACCTCAAGATGTTCACAATTTAACATCGCAAAGGCCTTTAGATTACCACTAGCATGTATAAGTATTTTTCCAGCATGTTGCCAGCCTATTTAACACTTGTTGACACTTTTTAATATGTTCCTAGGAGTCCATTACAGTGTTAACCATGTCACTTCCTGTTACAAGCAGGTGGCGCTATGTCTATAACTGAATTTGTGAATGGGTATTTGTTCAGGGCATAACACCTATCAAACGTATGAAGTTTGGGGCAGATCGGACATTGCTTGCCTGAGTTACAACAACTTCCTGTTTCATAGTATTAATAGCATGCTTTAGCACTTACTTAATGTTGTTAGCATGTTTGGGAATATTTCTAGCATGTTTAGCACACAATGGCATACTTTTTTGTTTGCTAATAGTGCATATCAGTGAAAAACATGTGACTTCCTGTTGCCAGTAGGTGGCGCTATAGCTATAACCAAATATGAACATGTAGATGTCTTCAGGCCAAGACTCTAATCAAACATGTGAAGTTTGAGGCAGATTGGACAATGTATGCTTGAGTTACAGTAATGTTCTATTTCATTGCATTAATAGCATGCTTTAACACTGAGCTAAGTGTTGCTAGCATGTTTTAGCATGGTTCTAGAATTTTGCCAGCCTATTTAACACATGTTGATGCTTTTTATTATTTTGCAAGGAGTCCATAACAGTGTTTAACAAGACACTTCCTGTTGCCAATAGGTGGCGCCATGACTATAAACCAATACGGGCATGTTGATGTGTTCAGGACAGGACTCTTGTCAAACGTTTGAAGTTTGGGGCAGATCGGATATTGCTGGCCTGAGTAACAGCAACTTCCTTTTTCACTGCATTCATAGCATGCTTTAGCACTTAGTTAAGTGTTGCTAGCATGTTTTAGTAGGTTTCTAGCATGTTTCCAGCCTATTTAACACTTGTTGACACTTTTTAAAATGTTCCTAGGAGTCCATAACAGTTTTAACCATGTCACTTCCTGTTGCCAGCAGGTGGCGCTATGACTATAACTGAATTTGGTCATGAGTGTTTGTTCAGCACAGAAAACCTATCACACATGTGAAGTTTGGGGCAGATCGGACATTGCTTGCCTGAGTTACAACAACTTCCTGTTTCATAGTATTAATAGCATCCTTTAGGACATAGTAAGTGTTGCTAGCATGTTTGAGAATATTTCTAGCATGATTAGCACACAATGGCATATTTTACGGTGTTGCTAATAGAGCATAAAAGTATTAAAACATGTCACTTCCTGTTGTCAGTAGGTGGCACTATAACTATAACCAAATATGAGCATGTAGATATCTTCAGGCCAGGACTCTAATCAATCTTGTGAAGCTTGAGGCAGATTGGACATAGTATTTACGAGTTACAGTAATGTTCTACTTCACTGCATTAATAGCATGCTTTAACACTGAGCTAAGTGTTGCTAACATGTTTAAGCATGCTTCTAGAATTTTGCCAGCCTATTTAACACATGTTTATGATTTTTATTATTTTGCAAGGAGTCCATAACAGTGTTAAGCATGCCACTTCCTGTTGCCATCAGGTGGCGCTATGACTATAATCAAATACAGGCATGGTTGGATTTGGAGTGAAGTTTGGGGCAGATCGGATATTGCTAGCCTGAGTTACAGCAACTTCCTTTTTCACTACATTAGTAGCATGCTTTAGCACTTAGCTAAGTGCTACTAGCAAGTTTTAGTATGTTTTTAACATGTTGCCAGTGTATTTAGCACTTCCTGACACTTTTTTTTAATATGTTGCCAGGAGTCCATAACAGTGTTAAACATGACACTTCCTGTTGCCAGTAGGTGGCGCTATGACTATAACCCGAATAAGGGCATGTTGATGTGTTCCGGACAGCGACTCTTGTCAAACGTTTGAAGTTTGGGGCAGATTGATCATTGCTTTGCCTGAGTTACAGCAATTTCCTTTTTTACGGCATTAGTAGCATGCTTTAGCACTTAGCTAAGTGCTACTAGCATGTATAAGTATGTTTCTAGCATGTTGCCAGCCTATTTAACACTTGTTGACACTTTTTAATATGTTTCTAGGAGTCCTTTACAGTGTTAACCATGTCACTTCCTGTTACAAGCAGGTGGCGCTATGTCTATAACTGAATTTGGGAATGGGTGTTTGTTCAGGGCATAACACCTATCAAATGTATAAAGTTTGGGGCAGATGGGACATTGCTTGCCTGAGTTACAACAACTTCCTGTTTCATAGTATTAATAGCATGCTTTAGCACTTAGTTAATGTTAGCATGTTTGGGAACATTTCTAGCATGTTTAGCCCACAATGGCATATTTTTTTTGTTTGCTAATTGTGCATATCAGTGAAAAACATGTCACTTCCTGTTGCCAGTAGGTGGCGCTATAGCTATAACCAAATTTGAACATGTAGATGTCTTCAGGGCAGGACTCTAATCAATCTTGTGAAGTTTGAGGCAGATTGGACATTGTATGCTTGAGTTACAGTAATGTTCTATTTCACTGCATTCATAGCATGCTTTAACACTGAGCTAAGTGTTGCTAGCATGTTTTAGCATGCTTCTAGAATTTTGCTAGCCTATTTAAACACATGTTGATGCTTTTTATTATTTTGCAAGGAGTCCATAACAGTGTTATGTATGTGTTTTTTTTTTTTATTTTTTTTTATTTTTGAAGTTTTGTCATGCCCTGACATTTGTGCTTTTTTCAGTTTCTTAGAAATATCTAAATGGCTAAAGTCTAATCTCACTGTAATCAGCACAAACTAGGCTATAATAATATGTGAGCAGCATGTATGTACATGATTGTGGTTTTTTGAAAAAAAAAAATGTTATGCGTGGTTAGTGAAAAACTAAAAATGTTAAATCACTTGAAAAAGGCAATAAAACACATACAGAAAATTGGTTCCCAGGAATTTTGAGAACTGGAGCTTGTAGCCTAGAATTTTTTTTTTCTAAATGATGTGAAAATCATCTTGTTTTACTCACTTACAGAAAACAATATATTGATTTAAATTTTCTAAGACACTTTTTGTTGGTAAAAGTCATATGCGAGTAGGCGTCAACTATCCTGAATTCCAACCTGAGAAGACAAAGGCCTGCATAATGAGCTGCATAATGAGCCATTCAGTCAGCTGTGTCACTGAGAGGGATGAGTTACAAGAAAGAATGTGAGGACAAAATAAATCTATATAATTTTATGTTTGCAGTTTATTTAGAATATATTTAATTATCCCACAACATAATTTAATATTCGATTGTGAGTGCAGTTAAACAGTTTATTAGGAAAAATCAAAAGCTGACTTTCAAACTGAATTTTTTGCATCATTACTCCAGTCACACAATCCTTCAGAAATCCTTTTAACAATCTTATTTCTACAAAAAAAACATTTATTGTTATTATTATCATCATCATTATTATTATTATTATTATTATTATTATTATTATTATTATTATTATTAATGTTGAAAAGAGCTGAGAATATTTTTTTTTAGGTTTTTTTTTTAGGGGGGATAAATTGAAGAAACAGCAATGATTGTTACATGTGTTTTGGTTACAGTTACATTTATTGTTACATTTATATTAGTTACATCAAGCTTTGTTCAAATGGTATAGTAAGTGTATATTGTTATTGAAACTTCATAATATTTCACACTTGATTATACATAATAGTCAGGAATAATAGTTGGAAAAAGTCTTTGGAAAAAGTCGGCTAACTAGTAAAATGTTTACACGTTATGTGAAAATTAGTACAATATATACATAAATAAAAAGAGACTGTACTCATGTTTATGAACTCTGCTGAATAAAGTGCTTCATTCTTTTTTCTGAGGAAATCCAAATCTCAAATCCTCAACCACATCAACATCTTTTTGGGGTGAATTATGTCTTTATTCTCTCTCATCGCGAAGCAAACAGTAAAATAATAAAAACTTGAAGAACAGTCTCGCTGCGTTGTCTTCTGTTGTGTGGGGCGTATTCCAAAAGCCGCGCGCTTCAGTGAAACATGTTGAATCTCAAAAGCGCGCGGTCGATGGCGCGGGGGTCACACAGCATCAGTAAGATAATGAAGGGAGACGTGTGAAAAAACGGACATTCGCGTTGTTTTCATATGGATTACTTTATCACCAGAATATTTGTATTCATGCAGCACTTGTTTTAGTTTAAAAGTAGACATGTCAGGCTTTCTATAGACTTGATCTCTCTCATGTCTCTTCGTTGAGTATTCCTTTTGTTACCGTTCATTTTAATGACGCATTTGTATCTGGAGCTCAGCGCAGACAAAGGCTGCAGACAGCACTCCTTGTTTGTTTATCTTTATTTTAATAAGTGCACACAAAGTTTTGTTGTTATTTATGTCTGTATACAAAAAAAAGTTTAACCGAACAGATTCGATTGATGTATTGCACTTATCTGTGAACGATCAAAATTGAAAGTGTCAAATTTAAGTTTTTTTCGGGGTTCAGGGGTATAAGCGTTAAATCGAGGAGAAGTTTTAAACAACAAACGCTGTTTGCCAATAGGTGGCGCCAGGACTATCACGATACGGGCATGTTGATGTATTTCAAACAACAAACTTTCCTTTTTGTTGCCAATCGGACATTGCTGGCCTGCTTAGCCACTTATTTCGACTGAATAGTAGTTGCTTTAGCACTTTTTGTGTTTTGCCAGCATGTTTAAGAATGATTTCTTTTTTTGGCCTATTTTAACATTGTTGACACTTTTTAAAATGTTTCTAGGAGTCCATAACAGTTTTTAACCATGTCACTTCTGTTGCCAGCAGGTTGGCGCTATGACTATAACTGGAATTTTGGTCATGAGGTTTTGTTCAGCACAGAAAAAAACAAAACACCTATCACACATGTGAAGTTTGGGGCAGATCGGACATTGCTTGCCTGAGTTTACAACAACTTCCTGTTTCATAGTATTAATAGCATCCTTTAGGACATAGTAAAGTGTTGCTAGCATGTTTGAGAATATTTCTAGCATGATTAGCACACAATGGCATATTTTACGGTGTTGCTAATAGAGCATAAAAGTAATAAAAAACATGGCACTTTCCTGTTGTCAGTAGGTGGCACTATAACTATAACCAAATATGAGCATGTAGATATCTTCAGGCCAGGACTCTAATCAATCTTGTGAAGCTTGAGGCAGATTGGACATAGTATTTACGAGTTTACAGTAATGTTCTACTTCACTGCATAAATAGCATTGCTTTAACACTGAGCTAAGTGTTGCTAACATGTTTAAGCATGCTTCTAGAATTTTGCCAGCCTATTTAACACATGTTTATGATTTTTATTATTTTGCAAGGAGTCCCATAACAGTGTTAAGCATGCCACTTCCTGTTGCCATCAGGTGGCGCTATGACTATAATCAAATACAGGCATGGTTGGATTTGGAGTGTAAAGTTTGGGGCAGATCGGATATTGCTAGCCTGAGTTACAGCAACTTCCTTTTTCACTGCATTAGTAGCATGCTTTAGCACTTAGCTAAGTGCTACTAGCATGTTTTAGTATGTTTTTAACATGTTGCCAGTGTATTTAGCACTTCCTGACACTTTTAAATATGTTGCCAGGAGTCCATAACAGTGTTAAACATGACACTTCCTGTTGCCAGTAGTGGCGCTATGACTATAAACCCGAAAATAAGGGCATGATGTTGATGTGTTCCGGACAGGACTCTTGTCAAACGTTTTGAAGTTTGGGGCAGATTGATCATTGCTTGCCTGAGTTTTACAGCAATTTTCCTTTTTTACGTCATTAGTAGCATGCTTTAGCACTTAGCTAAGTGCTACTAGCATGTATAAGTATGTTTCTAGCATGTTGCCAGCCTATTTAACACTTGTTGACACTTTTTAATATGTTTCTAGGAGTCCTTTACAGTGTTAACCATGTCACTTCCTGTTACAAGCAGGTGGCGCTATGTCTATAACTGTTTTTGGGATTTGGTGTTTGTTCAGGGCATAAAACACCTATCAAATGTATAAAGTTTGGGGCAGATGGGACATTGCTTGCCTGAGTTACAACAACTTCCTGTTTCATAGTATTAATAGCATGCTTTAGCACTTAGTTAATGTTGTTAGCATGTTTGGGAATATTTCTAGCATGTTTAGCACACAATGGCATATTTTTTTTTTTTTTTTGCTGATTGTGCATATCAGTGAAAAACATGTCACTTCCTGTTGCCAGTAGGTGGCGCTATAGCTATAACCAAATTTGAACATGTAGATGTCTTCAGGGCAGGACTCTAATCAATCTTGTGAAGTTTGAGGCAGATTGGACATTGTATGCTTGAGTTACAGTTATGTTCTATTTCACTGCATTCATAGCATGCTTTAACACTGAGCTAAGTGTTGCTAGCATGTTTTAGCATGCTTCTAGAATTTTGCTAGCCTATTTAACACATGTTGATGCTTTTTATTATTTTGCAAGGAGTCCATAACAGTGTTAACCCTCTGGAGTCTGAGGGTATTTTTGGGGCCTGGAGAAGTTTTGTCATGCCCTGACATTTGTGCTTTTTTCAGTTTCTTATAAATATCTAAATGGCTAAAGTCTAATCTCACTGTAATCAGCACAAACTAGGCTATAATAATATGTGAGCAGCATGTATGTACATGATTGTGTTTTTTGAAAAAAAAAATGTTATGCGTGGTTAGTGAAAAACTAAAAATGTTAAATCACTTGAAAAAGGCAATAAAACACATACAGAAAATTGGTTCCCAGGAATTTTGAGAACTGGAGCTTGTAGCCTAGAATTTTTTTTTTTTCTAAATGATGTGAAAATCATCTTGTTTACTCACTTACAGAAAACAATATATTGATTTAAATTTTCTAAGACACTTTTTGTTGGTAAAAGTCATATGCGAGTAGGCGTCAACTATCCTGAATTCACACCTGAGAAGACAAAGGCCTGCATAATGAGCTGCATAATGAGCCATTCAGTCAGCTGTGTCACTGAGAGGGATGAGTTACAAGAAAGAATGTGAGGACAAAATAAATCTATATAATTTTATGTTTGCAGTTTATTTAGAATATATTTAATTATCCCACAACATAATTTAATATTCACTTGTGAGTGCAGTTTAAACAGTTTATTAGGAAAAAATCAAAGCTGACTTTCAAACTGAATTTTTTTGCATCATTACTCCAGTCACACAATCCTTCAGAAATCCTTTTAACAAATCTTATTTTCTACACAAAAAAACATTTATTGTTATTATTATCATCATCATTATTATTATTATTATTATTATTATTATTATTATTATTATTATTATTAATGTTGAAAAGAGCTGAGAATATTTTTTTTTTAGGTTTTTTTAGGGGGGATAAATTGAAAGAACAGCAATGACAATGCATAATTTTTACAGTTACATTTATTGTTACATTTATATTATTTACATCAAGCTTTTGAATGGTATAGTAGTGTATATTGTTATTGAAACTTCATAATATTTCACTTGATTATACATAATAGTCAGGAATTATAGTTTGGAAAAAGTCTTTGGAAAAAGTCTAACTAGTAAAATGTTTACACGTTATGTGAAAATTAGTACAAGTATATAAATAAATAAAAAGAGACTTACTCATGTTTATGAACTCTGCTGAATAAAGTGCTTCATTCTTTTTTCTGAGGAAATCCAAATCTCAAATCCTCAACCACATCACATCTTTTTGGGGTGAATTATGTCTTATTCCTCTCATCGCGAAGCAAACAGTAAAATAATAAAAACTTGAAGAACAGTCTCGCTGCGTTGTCTTCTGTTGTGTGGGCGTATTCAAAAGCCGCGCTTCAGTGAAACATTTGAATCTCAAAAGCGCGCTCGGCGCGGGGGCGTGGTCGCATTAGAAGATAATGAAGGGAGACGTGAAAAACGGACATCGCGTTGTTTTCATATGGATTACTTTTATCACAGAATATTTGTTTTCAGCAGCACTTGTTTAGTTTAAAAGTAGACATGTCAGGCTTTCTATAGATATCTCTCTCATGTCTCTTCGTTGAGTATTCACTGAGTTACAGTTCATTTTAATGACGCATTTGTATCTGGAGATCAGCGCAGACAAAGGCTGCAGACAGCACTCCTTGTTTGTTATCTTATTTTATAAGTGCACAAAGTTTTGTTGTTATTATGTCTGTATACAAAAAAAAGTAGACCCTTTACAGATTCGATTGATGTATTGCACTTATCTGTACGATCAAAACTGAAAGTGTAATTTAAGTTCTTTTCGGGGTTATCAGGAGAAAATACCCCAAAACGCGTATACGCGTTAATCGACTCCAGAGGGTTAAACAACAAACTTCCTGTTGCCAATAGGTGGCGCCAGGACTATAACCGAATACGGGCATGTTGATGTGTTCAGGACAGGACTCTTGTCAAATCTGTGAAGATTGGGGCAGATCGGACATTGCTGGCCTGAGTTACAGCAACTTCCTTTTTCACTGCATTAGTAGCATGCTTTAGCACTTAGCTAAGTGTTGCTAGCATGTTTTAGTATGTTTCTAGCATGTTGCCAGCCTATTTAACACTTGTTGACACTTTTTAATATGTTCCTAGGAGTCCATAACAGTTTTACCCATGTCACTTCCTGTTGCCAGCAGGTGGCGCTATGACTATAACTGAATTTGGTCATGAGGTGTTTGTTCAGGACAGAACACCTATCACACATGTGAAGTTTGGGGCAGATCGGACATTGCTTGCCTGAGTTACAGCAACTTCCTTTTTCACGGCGAAACATAAAATTTTGTCAGGCCGCCAGGGACACACCCCTTGACGAAAACACAAAACCTTCGCAACTTAACATCACAAAGGTCTTATGATGACCCTCACCAAATTTGAAGACAATCCGATTAAAACTGTAGGAGGAGTTCCTCAAAGTACGAGGCATGGAAATGGCAAAAACTGCACAAAAATCCTACAGGAATTTCAAAATAACTTACTTCCTGTTGGGTTTTGTATCTTGTACCAAGAGACTTTTTTGTAGATAATGGTGTGCTACACGTGTGTCCCAATTTTCATCCATGTACGTGAAACGTAGCTCGAGGCGCACTCCGTTGAAATTTAATAGGTGGCGCTATCGAGTCATTTTGCCACACCCACTTCTGAAACCTATATCAGATGTAAATTTTCGCCAGTTCTGATGTGTGTGCAAAGTTTCATGAGTTTTGGAGCATGTTTAGGCCCTCAAAAATGCAACTCATTGCGGAGAAGAAGAAGAAGAAGAAGAAGAAGAATAAACGGAGCATTTCCAATAGGGTCCTCGCACTGCAGTGCTCGGGCCCTAATTAAAGCTGCAAGCAGCGATGAACGGGCCCTCACACCCGGGCTCACCACGACCGGGTGGCTTTTGTAAAACAGCGAACGGCGAGAAATATGCGTTTTATGTGGTAAATATAAGAGGAATATGTCAAAGTCATTTATATGTGCCAGTCTTCCTGCTGCCAGCTGGTGGTGCTATGACTATAACTGGATTTTGTCATGTAGATTTCTTCAGTCCAGCACTTTTATCAAGCATATGAAATTTAGTGCAGATTAAACATGGAATGTTTGAGTTAGTATAAAGCATGTTGTGTCCTATTGCCAACAGGTGGTGCTATGATTATAACTGAACATTGGCCTTTAGATATCTTCATGTTTAAGTTAGTGTAAAACAAGCCATTTTCTGTTGTCAGCAGGTGGCGCTATGATTATAGTGGAATAATGACCTTCAGATGTGTTCAGTCCAAGACTCTTTTCGAACATGTGAAGTTTGGGGAAGATCGGACATCTTATGCCTGAGTTACAACAACTTCTATTCCCACGGCGAGACATCGAACTTTGTCACGGCGCCATGGCCACACCCTTTAATGAAACCTCAAGATGTTCACAATTTAACATTGCAAAGGCCTTTAGATTAGACTGACCAAAAAAAAGTATAAAATGTCATAAAATTTCTAGGAGTAGTTTGTTACGGCGTAAAACATGTCACTTCCTGTTGCCAGCAGGTGGCGCTATAGCGATATCTGAATATTGGCATGTAGATATATTCAGGTCAGGAGTCTTCTCAAACATGTGAAGTTTGGGGCAGATTGGACATTGTATGTCTGAGTTATAGCAACTTCCTTTCTCATGGCGAAACATCGAAATTTGTAAGGCCGCCACAGACACTCCCAAAAAACGAAACCTCAAGATCTTCACAATTTAACATCGCAAAGGCCTTTAGATTACACTGACAAAGTTTGGTGTTGATCTGAATAAATTTCTAGGAGGAGTTCGTTAAAGTACAACCCCTGAAAATGACAAAAACGACACAAATTTTGCAGAGAAAATTCAAAATAACTGACTTCCTGTTGGGATTCGAATTTCGTACCAAGAGACTTTTTTGTAGGTATTGGTGTGTTACATGTGTGTACCGATTTTTGTACATGTACGTGAAATGTAGCTCGGGGCGCACTCCTTTGAAAATGTATAGGTGGCGCTATCGAGGCATTTTGCCGCACCCAATGGAATGTTGGCCTTCAGATGTGTTCAGGCCAGGACTCTTATCAAACATGTGAAGTTTGGGCAAGATCGGACATTTTATGCCTGAATTACAATAACTTTTATTCCCATAGCGAGACACCGAACTTTGTGACGGCGCCATGGACACGCCCTTTAACGAAAACTCAAGATGTTCACAATTTAACATCGCACAGGCCTTTAGAATAGAGTGACTGAAAAAAAAAAATTATGTCATAAAATTTCTCGGGGTAGTTTGTTACAGTGTAAAATATGTCACTTCCTGTTGCCAGTAGGTGGCGCTATGACTATAACTGAATATGGGCATATCAATCTGTTCTGGTCAGGAGTCTTATCAAACATGTGCAGTTTGGGGCAGATTGGACATTGTATGTCTGAGTTATAGCAACATCATTTTTCATGGCGATTCATCAAAATTCGTCAGGCCGCCACGGACACACCCTTCAACGAAAACTCAAGATCTTCACAATTTAACATCGCAAAGGCCTTTAGATTAGGCACACCAAATTTGGTGTTGATCTGAATAAATCTCTAGGAGGAGTTCGTTAAAATACAAGGCATGCAAATGACAAAAATGATGCAAAATTTGCTCATAAAATTACAAATAACCGACTTCCTGTTGGGTTTCGGAGGTACTGATGCTTTACATATGTGTGCCAATTTTCGTGCATGTACGTGAAACACAGCTCGAGGGCTGTTGATTTTTTTACGATAGGTGGCGCTGTCGAGCCATTTTGCCACACCCTCTTCTGAAACCTATATCAGCCGTAAATTTTCAGCAGGTCTGACGCGTGTGCAAAGTTTCAGGACTTTTCGAGCATGTTTAGGCCCTCAAAAATGCGATTCATTTTGGAGAAGAAGAAGAAGAAGAAGAAGAAGAATAATAAACAAAGCAGATACAATAGGGTCCTCACACCATCGGTGCTCGGGCCCTTAATAATAAACAAAGCAGATACAATAGGGTCCTCACACCATCGGTGCTCGGGCCCTAAATATAGCTGCAAACAGCGATGGCGGGCTCAAGCCATCAGCGCAAACGCCACCCCGGTGGCATCAGGTTAACTGTGCCCAGCGGGCACATGCATTTACAGTAACCCTCTGGCACTCAGGTTTTAAGGGATACGGCAATTAAAGGGTTAATCCGAACCATCAAGACTTTGAAATCACATACATAGGAAAATTTTAGTTTTTGAAGGTGAAATTATATGATTAATAATCTATTTATTTGAACCCTTGCTATTTTCTATTCTAATAAAAGTCTTGGCTGTGGAACATCTGTAATAGAGTTGGGTAGCTGGATGCAAATAAAGTCATGCCTTTTATTTTTTCCCCTGTTTGCTATTTCACATTCCTGTCACTGAAGCATTGTGGCCAAAGACACAGAAGGTAACTGAAACAATGTGGTTTAAGTGTGATCATAAGGGGTCAAAGCACAATGGTTTGTGTAGATGATGCAGTTACACAGTGGATGTGTCTCTTTTCAAGTAAATTATTATATGCACAACATGAAAATAGATAACAAATATAGTGTCCCTTCTTCACTTTTTCAGTAATGCGTGATAACTTGAGAAATATGTTGTCAATACTATTAAAATAAGATAAAGATGTAATGGTATTTAGGAGATGATAGTTTTTGCATAATTACTATATTGGGCTTTATTAAAGTTCATGAAAAAAAATGAATGTATATGCATTTTTTTTATGCACATAAATGAAACATTTTCAAGTCTTTGAACAGATCTTGAAGTATTTGCTATCCTGTGGGGCCATCGTGTGGAAAACATTAGCATTGTGGCCTTCATTTTTGAACAACATTATGAAAGGGGCAAATATTTTTTGAATGATTACAAATATTTAATGATTCTTGTTAGAGCAAAATAATAATAATAATAATAATAATAATAAATACATGAATACATACGCACATACAAAAAAAAAGCCGGCAAGACGAATGATTTTCTGTTTTTTTATAGATTAAAATTGAAGACAGAAAGCAGCTGGTAAATGCAGTCACTTTAATGTTCAAATCCAGTATCATGATCCAGTTCAGATTTATTTCTCAACAGTTTATGTTCACGTGGCTGTTTTCGTTTATATTCGCCGAGCTATTATGTATTTTGAAATAATCTTGTACGTGATTTGTTCGTTCTTGCGACGAAAAGCCAGAATCATCGTCCTCTGGAGCTCGAGAGATCGATGTTATTATGCCCTTAGACTGTCTCGCGCTTCAAATAGTCATTTTCACAATTAAACAGCTCACGAACACCTGAATTTAGCTCTTGTTGTGTTCTAATGGGTGGATTGTGTGCATTCGCGGTAATATTTTATTTTAAAAAGCTCTTAAAACTATAAAAATTATTTTAATGTGAGCTTGTGAGACTGCACGCGCTGATGCAGCGGTGATTTCTCTCTGGTCTTTCTCACTGATCTCCGGCCAAAAATCAATTATTAATGAGATCTGACCCAGTAATAATAACATATGTTGGTTCAGCTTGTCAGTTTGAATGAAATGTGTATTTATTTGTCCGTTCTCGCCGAAAAACCATCACCATGTTCTGGAGCGCAGAGCAATGCGATGTTCAACAAAGAAAATCTCACAAGCACTCAAAAACACTCATTTTCATCTCTATAATATGTTCTTCTAATTGTTTTGTCTTGATTCGCCGCAGTGTTTTAGTGTAAAAGGCTGTAGTTTCTGTATGTAGACTATTTTCCCCTTCAAGTGTTCAGAAGTCTCACGCTGTCAGACAGGCTGCAGCAAATCTTTCATTTTAACACTCACAAACATCTGAATTTAACTCTTGGTGTGTTCTAATGTGTGGATTGTGTCCAATCGCCGTAATATTTTATTTTTAAAAGGTCTTAAACAAGAATAAATTCGTTTGTTGTGAGCTTGTTGAGACTGCACGCGCTGATCTGAGCGGTGATTTCTCTCTCGTCTATCTCTCTGTTTTCTGGCCAGACATAAATTATTAATGAGCCCTGACCAGGTAATAATAAGATATGTTGGTTTAGCTTGTCAGTGTGAATTAAATTGTTTAATTTATTTATATTTTTAACCGATTTAAAAGTGAAACTAAGGGAGACTCCTCCCTCTCAGGTCCCGGGAATTGCTCCTGTAGTGGCGCAATTTCTCTCAGACAATGGAAGTCTCAGCACACATACACTCCTTACACAGAGGGCACTGGCAGAGTGACGGAGTGAGATCAGATGTCTGACAGTTTTTTTTTTTTATTTTTATTTTATTCATGAAGTGTTGTAAAGTCGTGAAACTATGCATAATTCCTCAGACTGACTTTTTTTCTGTATGAAAAAAGGTTTTGAAGTGTTTGGAAGCTGCAATTTAAAAATACAAGACAAGTAATTATTTCCTTTTTACTGTCATTTTCAAAAGATCACCACTACAAAACCGTTCAAGCTATCCAAAATCCATTCACAATTTATGTTCCTCAATGTTTTGGCATCATGTAGACAAAGTTTGGTGTGTATAGTGTACTTCTCCTCTGAGCAGTATGCATTAATTCACAGCTATATTTTTCCAAAAATCCATATTCAAATCAAAATAGCCGACTTCCTGTTGGTCGTAGCTAATGACTGTAAATTAGAAAGTTGTCCATCTTAATAAGAACAATATATGTACAGAGTTTGGGGTCTGTAGCTAAAACTAAGCCCCCCACTTTTGACAAAAGGTGGCGCTATAGAGTGCCTCCCTCCACGCCCTTTTATGAGATATTGCCATGTTCTATCTATCATTAATACTGATATGTGTTTTGATTTTCATGATATTCTGAGCATGTTATCTGCCTCAAAATCACTGGAAAAATATTCAAGTTTGACACGTTGCCATGGCAACACTATATCAGATATCAATATACCCTCAACAGTTTTACATGGGCCATGTTTTGACATTATTCTGATGAAGTTTGAAGCAAATTGAGTAAAAATAAGATGCTGAATTTGAAGCATTTCGAAAATGACACACATCCTGCTGCCAGTTGGTGGCGCTATAACTTTGACTCCTAATAGTGACGTCTATGTGACTGACATCATACAACGAATAAACTGATGAAGTTTAATTAAAATCAGGAACTGTATGTGGATGTTATTAGACGCTTCCTGTTTCTCATTTCTCGCCATAATTTCAACGCCTTGCCACGAGCAAACCGTTCGAGATATCAAAAATCCCCTGGCAATTTTTCATCCCCAATGTCTTGAGATCATGTTGACTGAGTTTGGTGGCAATTGGGTAAAAAACCTATGACAAGTATATCAAATTCCAGAGCATGCGCTTTTTACACAGCTCTAAATAGCTGACTTCCTGTTGGGCGGAGTATATGACATGCAATATGAAAGTTGTTCGGCACGATGAGATCTATAAGTGTACTGAGTTTCATATGAATACGTGCAAGTATGTGTAAGCTATACATCAACATTTCTGACTGTGTTCCAGGGGCCGCCGTAGAGCCCCTGTGCCACGCCCGGGTCCCAGCCTCTGCGGCCTCTTAATGGCCACAGATTCCAATGTGTGTGCAAATTTTCAAGAGTTTTTGAGTATGTTAAGTTCCCCAAAAGCCCCCAAAACTTTGACTAAAAATAAGCATACTAAACCCTAAATAGCTAACTTCCTGTTGGGCGGAGCCTATGACATGCAGTGCGAAAGTTGTTTGGATTGATGAGATCTATATGTGTACCGAGTTTCATACGTCTACGTGCAAGTATGTATGATATATGGCCCTCCATATTCCAGGGGGCGCTGTAGAGCCCCTGTGCCACGCCCGTGTATCAGTCTCTGCCCGGCCCTAATGGCCGCAGGTTCCAATGTGTGTGCCAATTTTCAAGAGTTTTTGAGCATGTTAAGGGCCCCAAAAGCCCCCGAGACGTTGGAAAAAAATAATAATAATAATAAATATAGCTGCAAGCAGCGATGGCGGGCTCAAGCCATCAGCGCAAACGCCACCCCGGTGGCATCAGGTAAACTGTGCCCAGTGGGCACATGCATTTACAGTAATCCTCTGGCACTCAGGTTTTAAGGGATACGGCAATTAAATGGTTAATCCGAAGCATCAAGATTTTGAAATCCCATACACAGAACAATATTCATTAAGAAAGTGAAATTAAATGATTAATAAACTATTTATTCGAACCCTTGCTATTTTCTATTCTAATAAAAGTCTTGGCTGTGGAACATCTGTAATAGATTGGCTAGCTGGATGCAAATTAAGTCATGCCTTTTTCACCCCTGTTTGCTATTTTACCAGTCCTGTCACTGAAGCGTTGTGGGCAATGACAAAGAAGGTAACTGAAACAGTGCGGTTTAAGTCAAGTTGATCATTAGGGGTGCAAGCACATTGGTTTGTGTAGATGATGCAGTTACACAATGAACGTGTCTCTTTTCAAGTAAATTATTATATGCACAACATGAAAATAGATAACTAATATAGTGTCCCTTCTACACTTTTTCAGTAATGTGTGATAACTTGAGAAATATGTTGTCAATACTTTAAAATAAGATAAAAAAGTAATGGTATTTAGGAGATGATAGCTTTTGCATAATTACTATATTGGGCTTTATTAAAGTTTATGAAAAAAGAATGAATGTATATGCATTTTTTTATTTATGCACATAAATGAAACATTTTCAAGTCTTTGAACAGATCTTGAAGTATTTGCTATCCTGTGGCGCCATCGAGTGGACAACATTAGCATTGTGGTCTTCATTTTTGAACAACATTATGAAAGGGGCCAATATTTTTTTGAATGATTACAAATATTTAATGATTAGTTTACTGATAATATGCCCACATTAAAATCTAATTTACAGGTTCTGTATCTTATTTCATGCTTTAAGAGTTTAATTTTCAACTTACATTTTTAAGCAGTGTTGAATGATTACTATGTGGGTTGCTAAATTTGTTTTTGTTTTTACAATTATAATACATAAACTATATAATGATGCAAAAAGTACAACAGTTATTGTTTTCATAATATTTACTATTGACAGTTGTAATTTTGTATTGTAATGAAGAAGTTTTTTTTATGACAACAAAAATGGTCATTACTAAAAATTAAACACTAATTTAATTCAGTTTTGTATTGTAATGAAGAAGTTTTTTTTATAGGTTAAGCACCTTTTCGTAAATATGCACCTGTTTCCCAAAGTTTTGTTTTTTTTTTTTTTTTTTAGGATTTACATTTAAATAAAAAAAAAATTAGCCTACTTCAAACATTTTAAGCAGCTTGAAAAAAAAATGTTTATATTTATTATAGACCACTGTAACTGTCTATAATCTAAAAAACAATTTTATTATTATGAAAATAAAAGTGTGTACACTTAAATATATACATCATGTGTGCGTATTTACACCAGTTTAAATGGACGATAAACAAATTGCTAACAATAGTAGCATATAATAGAGCATGTTTTAGGTATTTAGGTGTTTAGATGCTGGACAAATCAAATGTAAAATAACATGTAATAATCGATTTAATTAAATTAGAGTTTAATTCTTGTTAGAGCAAACATAGTATAAATAATAATAGATAATAATAATCAAATAAAAATACATGATTTACATACACACATAAAAAAAGCAGCCAAGACGAACCAGCCAAGACGAATGATTTTCTGTGTTTTATAGATTAAAATTGAAAACAGAAAGCAGCTGGTAAATGTAGTCACTTTAATATTCAAATCCAGTATCATGATCCACTTCAGATTTATTTCTCAAAAGTTTATGTTCACGTGGCTGTTTTCGTTTATATTGCCAAGCTATAGTGTATTTTGAAATAATCTTGTACTTGATTTGTTCGTTCTTGCGACGAAAAGCCAGAATCAGCGTCCTCTGGAGCTCGAGAGATCGATGTTATTCTGCCCTTAGACCATCTCGCGCTGTCAAATAGTCTTTAATTTCCACACATACACAGGTCACAAACACCTGAATTTAGCTCTTGTTTGTGTCCTCATGGGTGGATTGTGTGCATTCGCAGTTATATTTTATTTTAAAAAGCTCCGCAAAAACTATAAAAATGCTTTGAAACTGTGAGCTCGTTGTATGCACTATTTTATTTTTAAAACGCGCTGACTCCACACGCTCGTGATGCAGCGGTGATTTCTCTCTGGTCTTTCTCACTGTTCTGGCCAGACATCAATTATTAATAAGCCCTGACCCGCTAATAATAAGATATGTTGGTTTAGCTTGTCAGTGTGAATTAAATTGATTTATTTAGTTGTATTTTTAACCGATTTAAAAGTGAAACTAAGGGAGACTCCTCCCTCTCAGTTCCGGGAATTGCTCCTGTAGAGGCGCAATTTCTCTCAGACAATGGAAGTCTCAGCACACATACACTCATCACACAGAGCCAAAAATCCATATTCAAATCAAAATAGCCGACTTCCTGTTGGTCATAGCTAATGACTGTGAATTAGAAAGTTGTCCGTATTGATAAGAACAATATATGTACCGAGTTTGGTGTCTGGTGTCTGTTGGTGTCATGTTATCTGCTTCAAAATCAACAGAAAATATTGTTCAAGTTTGACATGTTGCCATGGCAACAATATTATAGATATTAATATCCCCTCAATGGTTTTGTATCAGCCGTGTTTTGATATTATTCTGATGAAGTTTGAAGCAAATTGAGTAAAAATATGATGCTGAATTCAAAGCATTTTTAAAATGACACACTTCCTGCTGTCAGTTGGTGGCGCTATAACTTTGGCTCCTAATAGTCACATCTATGTGATCGGCATCATACAATGAACAAACTCCTGAAGTTTGATCAAAATCAGAAAATGTATGTGGATGTTATAGAAACTTCCTGTTTATCATTTCTCGCCATAACTTCATTGTCTCGCCACAGCCAAACCGTTCGAGATATCAAAAATCCCCTGGCAATTTTGCATCCCCAATGTCTTGAGATCATGTTCACTGAGTTTCGAGGCAAACAGCTAGAAAACCTCAGAGGAGTATTTCAAATTCCAGAGCATGCACTTTTTAAACAGCCCTGAATAGCTGACTTCCTGTTGGGCGGAGCCTATTGCATGAAAAGCGAAAGTTGTTCAGCTCAATGAGATCTATAAATGTACAGAGTTTCATATAAATACATGCAAGTATGTGTGAGCTATACTTCAAGATTTCTGACTGTGTTCCAGGGGGCGCCGTAGATCCACTGTGCCACGCCCGGATCCCAGCCTCTGGGGCGTCCTAACTATCATTAATACTTATATGTGTTTTGAGTTTCATGAAATTCTATGTATGTTATCTGCTTCAAAATCACCAGAGAAGAATATTAAGGTTTGACATGTTGCCATGGCAACAATATTATAGTTATCAATATCCCCTCAACAGTTTTATATCGGCCATGTATTGTCATTATTCTGATGAAGTTTGAAGCAAATTGAGTAAAAATACGATGCTGAATTCAAAGCATTTTGAAAATGACACACTTCCTGCTGCCAGTTGGTGGCGCTATCACTTTGGATCCTAATAGTCACATCAATGTGATCAGCATCATAAAACGGACAAACCCCTGAAGTTGTATCAAGATCAGAAAATGTATGTGGATGTTATTAGACACTTCCTGTTTCTCATTTTTTTGCCCTAATTTCAACGCCTCGCCACGGAGAAACCGTTCGAGATATCAAAAATCCCCTGGCAATTTTGCAACCCCAATGTCTTGAGATAATTTTCACCGAGTTTCGAGGCAAACAGTTGAAATTCCTCAGAGGAGTATTTCAAATTCCAGAGCATGTGTTTTTCACAAAACCCAAAATAGCCAACTTCCTGTTGGGCGGAGCTTATGACATGCAGTGCGAAAGTTGTTTGGTTTGATGAGATCTACATGTGTACCGAGTTTCAGATGTATACGTGCAAGTATGCATGATATATGGCCCTCAATATTCCAGGGGGCGCTGTGGAGCCCCTGTGCCACGCCCGTGTATCAGTCTCTGCCCGGTCCTAATGGCCGCAGGTTCCAGTGTGTGTGCCAATTTTCAAGACTTTTTAAGCATGTCAAGGTCCCCAAAAGCCCCCGAGACGTTAGAAAAAAAAAAATAATAATAAAAAATAATTCTAAGGAAAACAATAGGGCTTTTAGAAATAAAGTCTTGAGGATTAATAAATATTAAAGCTGCAAGCAGCGATGAACGGGCCCTCGCACCCGGGCTCACCACCACCGGGTGGCTTTTGTAAAACAGCGAACGGCCAGATATATGCGTTTAATGTGGTAAATATAAGAGGAATATGTCAAAGTCATATATATGTGCCAGTCTTCCTGCTGCCAGCTGGTGGCGCTATGACTATAACTGGATTTTGTCATGAAGATTTCTTCAGTCCACCACTTTTATCAAGCATATGAAATTTAGTGCAGATTGAACATGGAATGTTTAAGTTAGTATAAAGCATGTTGTGTCCTATTGTCAACAGGTGGCACTATGATTATAACTGAACATTGGCCTTTAGATATCTTCAGGCCATGACTCTTATCAAATATTTGAAGTTTGGTGCAGATTGGACATGGCATGTTTAAGTTAGTGTAAAACAAGCCATTTTCTGTTGTCAGCAGGTGGCGCTATGATTATAGTGAAATATTGACCTTCAGATGTGTTCAGGCCAAGACTCTTTTTGAACATGTGAAGTTTGGGGAAGATCGGACATCTTATGCCTGAGTTACAACAACTTCTATTCTCATGGCGAGACATCGAACTTTGTCACGGCGCCATGGCCACACCCTTTAATGAAACCTCAAGATGTTCACAATTTAACATCGCAAAGGCCTTTAGATTAGACTGACCAAAAAAATTATAAAATGTCATAAAATTTCTAGGAGTAGTTTGTTACGGCGTAAAACATGTCACTTCCTGTTGCCAGTAGGTGGCGCTATAGCGATATCTGAATATTGGCATGTAGATATATTCAGGTCAGGAGTCTTCTCAAATATGTGAAGTTTGGGGCAGATTGGACATTGTATGTTTGAGTTATAGCAACTTCCTTTTTCATGGCGAATCATCAAAATTCGGCAGGCCGCCACGGACACACCCTTCAACGAAAACTCAAGATCTTCGCAATTTAACATCGCAAAGGCCTTTAGATTAGGCATACCAAGTTTGGTGTTGATCTGAATTAATCTCTAGGAGGAGTTTGTTAAAGTACAACGTCTGAAAATGGCAAAAACTACACTAATTTTGTCGAGAAAATTCAAAATAACCGACTTCCTGTTGGTTTTCGGATTTTGTACCAGGAGACTTTTTTGTAGGTGTTGGTGTGTTACATGTGTGTACCGATTTTTGTACATGTACGTGAAACGTAGCTCGAGGCGCACTTCGTTGAAAATGTATAGGTGGCGCTATCGAGGCATTTTGCCACACCCAATGGAATATTGGCCTTCAGATGTGTTCAGGCCAGGACTCTTATCGAACATGTGAAGTTTGGGCAAGATCGGACATTTTATGCCTGAGTTACAATAACTTTTATTCCCATTGCGAGACATCGAACTTTGTGACGGCGCCATGGACACGCCCTTAAAACGAAAACTCAAGATCTTCACAATTTAACATCGCACAGGCCTTTAGAATAGAGTGACTGAAAAAAAAAATTATGTCATAAAATTTCTCGGGGTAGTTTGTTACAGTGTAAAATATGTCACTTCCTGTTGCCAGTAGGTGGCACTATGACTATAACTGAATATGGGCATATCAATCTGTTCAGGTCAGGAGTCTTATCAAACATGTGAAGTTTGTGGCAGATTGGAAATTGTATGTCTGAGTTATAGCAACTTCATTTTTCATGGCGAATCATCGAAATTCGTCAGGCCGCCACGGACACGCCCTTCAACGAAAACTCAAGATCTTGGCAATTTAACATCGCAAAGGCCTTTAGATTAGGCATACCAAATTTGGTGTTGATCTGAATAAATCTCTAGGAGGAGTTCGTTAAAATACAAGGCATGCAAATGACAAAAATGATGCAAAATTTGCACATAAAATTAAAAATAAACGACTTCCTGTTGGGTTTCGGATATTGCTCCAAAAGTCTTTTTTGTAGGTACTGAGGCTTTACATATGTGTGCCAATTTTCGTGCATGTACATGAAACACAGCTCGAGGGCTGTTGATTTTTTTAGGATAGGTGGCGCTGTCGAGCCATTTTGCCACACCCTCTTTTAAAACCTATATCAGACGTAAATTTTCAGCAGGTCTGACGCGTGTGCAAAGTTTCAGGACTTTTCGAGCATGTTTAGGCCCTCAAAAATGCGATTCATTTTGGAGAAGAAGAAGAAGAAGAAGAATAATAATAATAATAAACATAGCAGATACAATAGGGTCCTCACACCATCGGTGCTCGGGCCCTAATTAAAGCTGCAAGCAGCGATGAACGGGCCCTCGCACCCGGACTCACCGCCAGCGAACAGCTTTAGTAAAAAAGGCGAACGGTGAGAAATATGCATTTAAAGTTGTAAATATAAGTGGAATATGCCAAAGTCATTTATATGT
The DNA here is from genome assembly GCF_018340385.1 of Cyprinus carpio. Taxonomy (NCBI): domain Eukaryota; kingdom Metazoa; phylum Chordata; class Actinopteri; order Cypriniformes; family Cyprinidae; genus Cyprinus; species Cyprinus carpio. The sequence goes on along the minus strand of NC_056599.1, from coordinate 35,202,112 downwards.
GCCAATCTTCCTGTTGCCAGCAGGTGGCGCTATCATTATAATGGAATATTGGCCTTCAGATGTGTTCAGGCCAGGACTCTTATCGAACATGTGAAGTTTCGGGAAGATCGAACATTTTATGCCTGAGTTACAAAAACTTCTCTGCCTATGGCCAGACATCAAATTTTGTCACCACGCTATGGACACACCCTTTAACAAAAACTCAAAATCTCCACAATTTAACTTTGCAAAGGCCTGTAGATTAGACTGACCAAAATAAAATGTTGATGTCATTAAATTTCTTGGAGTAGTTCGTTACACCGTAAAACATGACACTTCCTGTTGCCAGCAGGTGGCGCTATGACTATAACTGAATATGGGCATGTAGATCTGTTCAGGGTAGAAGTCTTATCAAACATGTTAAGTTTGGGGCAGATTGGACATTGTATGTCTGAGTTATACCAACTTCCTTTTTCATGGCGAAACATCGAAATTTTTCAGGTCGCCATGGACACGCCCTTTAACAAAAACTCAAGATCTTCGCAATTTAACATCGCAAAGGCCTTGGCATTACACGGACCAACTTTGGTGTTGATCTGAATAAATCTCTAGGAGGAGTTCGTTAAAGTACAACAATTTGAAAATGGCAAAAATGACACAAATTTTGCAGAGAAAATTCAAAATAACTCACTTCCTGTTGGGATTGGGATTTCATACTAAGAGACTTTTTTGTAGATATTGGTGTGTTACATGTATGTACCGACTTTTGTACATGTACGCGAAACGTAGCTCGAAACGCACTCCGTTGAAAGTGTATAGGTGGCGCTGTTGAGCCATTTTCCCACAACCAATGGAATATTGGCCTTCAGCTGTGTTCAGGCCAGGACTCTTATCAAACATGTGAAGTTTAAGGAAGATCAGAGATTTTATGATTGAGTTAAAACAACTTTTATTCCCATGGCGAGACATCAAACTTTTAATGGCGCCATGGACACGCCCTTTAACGAAAACTCAAGATCTTCACAATTTACCATCTCCTTTAGATTAGATTGACCGAAATAAAATGTTGATGTCATTAAATTTCTAGGAGTAGTTTGTTACAGAGTAAAACATGACACTTCCTGTTGCCAGCAGGTGGCGCTATGACAATGACTGAATATGGGCATGTAGATCTGTTCAGGTCCAGAGTCTTATCCAACATGTGAAGTTTGGGGCAGATTGGACATTGAATGTCTGAGTTAAAGCAACTTCCTTTTTCATGGCGAATCATCGAAATTTGTCAGGCCGACTTTTTTTCCCTTCAAGTGTTCAGAAGTCTCGCGCTGTCAGACAGGCTGCAGCAAATATTTCATTTTAACACTCACAAACATCTGAATTTAGCTCTTGGTGTGTTCTAATGTGTGGATTGTGTGCAATCGCCGTAATATTTTATTTTTAAAAGGTCTTAAACAAGAATAAATTCGTTTGATGTGAGCTCGTTGAGACTGCACGCGCTGATCTGAGCGGTGATTTCTCTCTCGTCTATCTCACTGTTCTGTGGCCAGACATCAATTATTAATGAGCCCTGACCTGGTAATAATAAGATATGTTGGTTTAGCTTGTCAGTGTGAATTAAATTGTTTAATTTATTTATATTTTTAACCTATTTAAAAGTGAAACTAAGGGAGACTCCTCCCTCTCAGTCCCGGGAATTGCTCCTGTAGAGGAGCAATTTCTCTCAGACAATGGAAGTCTCAGCACACATACGCTCCTCACATAGGGGGCACTGGCAGAGTGACGGAGTGAGATCAGATGTCTGACAGTTTTTTTTTTTAATTTTCTTTTATTCATGAAGTGTTGTAAAGTCGTGAAACTATGCATAATTCCTCAGAATGACTTTTTTTCTGTATGAAAAAAGTTTTTGAAGTGTTTGGAAGCTGCAATTTAAAAATACAAGACAATTATTTATTTCCTTTTTACTGTCAATTCAAAAGATCACCACGACAAAACCGTTCAAGCTATCCAAAATCCATTCACAATTTAAGTTCCTCAATGTTTTGGCATCATGTAGACAAAGTTGGGTGTATAGTGTACTTCTCCTCTGAGCAGTATGCATTAATTCACAGCTATATTTTTCCAAAAATCCATATTCAAATCAAAATAGCCAAATTCCTGTTGGTCGTAGCTAATGACTGTAAATTAGAAAGTTGTCCATCTTAATAAGAACAGCATATGTACAGAGTTTGGGGTCTGTAGCTAAAACTAAGCCCCCCACTTTTGACAAAAGGTGGCGCTATAGAGTGCCTCCTCCACGCCCTTTTATGAGATATTGCCATGTTCTATCTATCATTAATACTGATATGTGTTTTGATTTTCATGATATTCTGAGCATGTTATCTGTCTCAAAATCACCGGAAAAATATTCAAGTTTGACATGTTGCCATGGCAACACTATATTAGATATCAATATCCCCTCAACAGTTTTACATGGGCCATGTTTTGACATTATTCTTATGAAGTTTGAAGCAAATTGAGTAAAAATAAGATGCTGAATTTGAAGCATTTTGAAAATGACACACATCCTGCTGCCAGTTGGTGGCGCTATAACTTTGAGTCCTAATAGTGACGTCTATGTGACTGCCATCATACAACGAATAAACTGATGAAGTTTAATTAAAATCAGAAACTGTATGTGGATGTTATTAGACACTTCCTGTTTCTCATTTCTCGCCATAATTTCAACGCCTCGCCACGAGCAAACCGTTCGAGATATCAAAAATCCCCTGGCAATTTTTCATCCCCAATGTCTTGAGATCATGTTGACTGAGTTTGGTGGCAATCGGGTAAAAAACCTATGACAAGTATATGAAATTCCAGAGCATGTGCTTTTTACACAGCTCTAAATAGCTGACTTCCTGTTGGGCGGAGTATATGACATGCAATACGAAAGTTGTTCGGCACAATGAGATCTATATGTGTACTGAGTTTTATATGAATACGTGCAAGTATGTGTGAGCTATACATCAACATTTCTGACTGTGTTCCAGGGGGCGCCGTAGAGCCCCTGTGCCATGCCCGGGTCCCAGCCTCTGCGGCCTCTTAATGGCCACAGATTCCAATGTGTGTGCAAATTTTCAAGAGTTTTTGAGTATGTTAAGTTCCCCAAAAGCCCCCAAAACTTTGACTAAAAATAAGCATACTAAACCCTAAATAGCCAACTTCCTGTTGGGCGGAGCCTATGACATGCAGTGCGAAAGTTGTTTGGATTGATGAGATCTATATGTGTACCAAGTTTCATACGTCTATGTGCAAGTATGTATGATATACGGCCCTCCATATTCCAGGGGGCGCTGTAGAGCCCCTGTGCCACGCCTGTGTATCAGTCTCTGCCCGGCCCTAATGGCCGCAGGTTCCAATGTGTGTGCCAATTTTCAAGAGTTTTCGAGCATGTTAAGGGCCCCAAAAGCCCCCGAGACGTTGGAAAAAAATAATAAGAATAAGAAGATTAATAATAATACTAAAAAATAATCCTAAGGAAAACAATAGGGCTCTCGCCCTCCAGGCTTGAGCCCTAATAATAATAATAATAATAATAAACACAGCAATTCCAAGAGGGTCCTCGCACCATCGGTGCTCGGGCCCTAAATATAGCTGCAAGCAGCGCAAACTCCACCCCAGCGGCATCAGGTAAACTGTGCCCAGCGGGCACATGCATTTACAGTAACCCTCTGGCACTCAGGTTTTAAGGGATACGGAAATTAACAGGTTAATCCGAAGCATCAAGACTTTGAAATCACATACACAGAACAATATTCATTAAGAAAGTGAAATTAAATGATTAATAAACTATTTATTCGAACCCTTGCTATTTTCTATTCTAATAAAAGTCTTGGCTGTGGAACATCTGTAATAGAGTAGCTGGATGCAAATAAAGTCATGCCTTTTATTTTTTCCCCTGTTTGCTATTTCACATTCCTGTCACTGAAGCATTGTGGCCTAAGCCACAGAAGGTAACTGAAACAATTGTGGTTTAAGTCAAGGTGATTATTAGGGGTCCAAGCACATTGGTTTGTGTAGATGATGCAGTTACACAATGAACATGTCTCTTTTCAAGTAAATTATGAGTCCTTATGTGAGTACTATTATATGCACAACATGAAAATAGATAACTAATATAGTGTCCCTTCTACACTTTTTCAGTTATGTGTGATAATATGTTGTCAATACTATTAAAATAACAAATGTAATGGTATTTAGGAGATGATAGCTGTTGTCAATACTATTAAAATAACAAATGTAATGGTATTTAGGAGATGATAGCTTTTGCATAATTACTATATTCGGCTTTATTAAAGTTTATGAAAAAATAATGAATGTATATGCATTTTTTATTTATGCACATGAATGAAACATTTTCAAGTCTTTGAACAGATCTTGAAGTATTTGCTATCCTGTGGCGGCATCGAGTGGACAACATTAGCATTGTGGCCTTCATTTTTGAACAACATTATGAAAGGGGCCAATTTTTTTGAATGATTACAAATATTTAATGATTAGTTTACTGATAATATACCCACATTAAAATCTAATTTACTGATTCTGTATCTTATTTCTTGCTTTAAGAGTTTATTTTTCAACTTACATTTTTAAGCAGTGTTGAATGATTACTATGTGAGTCGCTAAATTTGTTTTTGTTTTTACAATTATAATACATAAACTATATAATGATGAAAAAATACAACAGTTATGTATAGTAGTCATTAAGACTGATGGGATGTGGAATTGGAAAAATGTGCTTGGAAAATATCATCAGGAATATCAAGTGCCTAATGATGCACGCCGTGCATAGCATTTTTAATGATTTTATTGATCTATAAGCATTTGTGAAATATTTTTGCCGGCATTACAGCTTAGTCTTCATCTGTGAGCTGAACTGTTTTTACTGTTACATCATGAGTTTGTGTAAATTCAGATACATGTCATGTCACAGGATGTCATAGGTCAGTATTTAAATGAGTTTGAAATTATTATTTTTATTATTATTATTATAAACCTATGCAATTATATATATATATGTGTATATATATATATATATATATATATATATATATATATATATAGCCTATTTAGGGGTGTATTGATTCATCGATATGGATCGATGCATCGATAGCACCTAAAAAAAAAAAAAAACATCTACATAACCTTTGTAACATCAAAAACGATTAATCTATATTTAGTTTTAAACAGTGAAGACTATGCAGTTATCTACATTTGATATATTAGGGGTGTATTGATTCATCGATATGGATCGATCGATGCATCGATAGCAGACGTACAATATAGATATCTGTTATATAAATAGGCAGCTTATTTGGCACTGTCTACATTTTCACATAATGTCCGTCAACGGCTGCATTCTCGTTCAAACTCACCGATTAGGACTCGGTATAAGGCACAATGTGAGCATAAAAGACGCTCGGGGTTGTTCGCGGAACAGCCGAGCGCTGTGTGAGAAGTTTTCACCGCACACATCTGAAGCGCGTGCACGCACACAGACAGCCGCACGCGCAAATACTAAATTGAGCTATCTCCCGCTTAGAGTTGCATGGTAGTTAGATAAGTTGTTTGATATTTTTTAGCGTTTTGGGGAATATCCTAGTAAACACAGTCGGTTAGGCATATTTCTTAACGTTAACAGTTCAGAAAGAAAAGGCATGTGTGTATTAAACCCGTTATTGGTTCTTAAAGTGAAAGCAACCTAATAAAACTGAAAGCGCTGTCAAAGAAAAATACAAGTGCTCACTGCTTCTGACTAAATAACCTCTGTAACATCAAAAATGATTAATCTATATTTAGTTTTAAACAGTGCAGACTATGCAGTTATTTACATTTGATTTTTTTTCAGATTTTTTGGAAAAAAACCCATATATATAATTTTTTGCATCAAAAACGATTAATCTATATTTAGTTTTAAACAGTGAAGACTATGCAGTCTATGATTTTTTGAAAAAAAAAAAAATCCCCCAGTGTACACACACACATACACTCAACACACACACACACACATTCTTCAAAGGGCAATGGCAGAGTCATGGCAGAGTGACTCAGCCCCTCCATTCTCTCACACAGAGAGAGTGGCCTCAGAGTGAGATCAGATGACTGACAGTTTTTTAATTTTCTGTTATCCATAGAGCATTGTAAAGTCGTGAAACTATGCATATTTGCCCAGAATGACTTATCCTCTATATATAAAAATTTTGAAGTGTTTGGAAGCTGCACTTTAAGAAATATAAGACAATTTATGTTTACTTTTTTACTGTTATTTCAATAAATCACTATGGCAAAACCATTCAAGCTATCCAAAATCCATTCGCAATTTAAGTTCCTCAATGTTTTGGCATCATGTAGACAAAGTTTGGTGTGTATAGTGTAATTCTCCTCTGAGCAGTATGCATTAATTCACAGCTATATTTTTCCCAAAAATCCATATTCAAATCAATATAACCGCCTTCCTGTTCATCGTAGCTGATGACTGTGAATTAGAAAGTTGTCCGTCTTGATAAGAAAAATTTATGTACCGAGTTTGGTGTCTGTAGCTAAAACTAACCCCCTCACTTTTGACAAAAGGTGGCGCTATAGAGTGGCTCCTCCACGCCCCTTCATGTGCTTTTTCCATTGTCTAGCTATCATTAATACTGATATGTGTTTTGAGTTTTATGTAATTCTGAGCATGTTATCTGCCTCAAAATCCCCAGAAAAGAATATTCAAGTTTGAAGCATTGCCATGGCAACACTATGTTAGCTATCAATATCCCCACAACAGATTTACATCGGCCGTGTTTTATCATTATTCTGATGAAGTTTGAAGCAAATCGAGTAAAAATTCAAAGAATTCAAAGCATTTTGAAAATGACACACTTCCTGCTGCCAGTTGGTGGCGCTGTAACTTTGACTCCTAATAGTCACATATATGCGATCTGCATCATACATCGAACAAACCAATGAAGTTTGATCAAACTCAGGTAGTGTATGTGAATGTTATTAGACATTTCCTGTTTCTCATTTCTCGCCATAATTTCAACGCCTCGCCACGGACAAACCGTTCGAGATATCAAAAATATCTTCGCAATTTAGCATCAACAATGTCTTGAGATCATGTTCACCGAGTTTTGTGGCGAACGGGTGGAGTTCCTCAGAGGAGTATATCAAATTCCAGAGCATGTGTTTTTCACAAAACCCTAAATAGCCAACTTCCTGTTGGGCGGAGCTTATGACATGCAGTGCGAAAGTTGTTTGGTTTGATGAGATCTACATGTGTACCGAGTTTCATATGTATACGTGCAAGTATGGATGATATATGGCCCTCAATATTCCAGGGGGCGCTGTAGAGCCCCTGTGCCACGCCCGTGTATCAGTCTCTGCCCGTCCCTAATGGCCGCAGATTCCAAGGTGTGTGCCAATTTTCAATACTTTTTAAGCATGTTAAGGGCCCCAAAAGCCCCCGAACCCTTGGAAAAAAAATTAGAGGAATAAAGGAACTCAAACCAAATGATTATATTGGTCTAAATGAGTCTACTCCATCAAACTACTGTTTTTAAACATGAGCCAGCCCCGTCAGACTGGGTCGTGGTGGAGATTTTTGCACAATATATAGTGATATTCTCAATGTTTAACCCAGAAAACAGGATACAGGTTTAAATCATTCGAAATACTTTTGCTTAATGTTATACCGTTCAGATATGCAAAAGAAATCTATGTTGTATCTCTTTGCTCTGGCTACTGTGTATAGACCACCAGGGCCGTATACAGAATTCCTAAAAGAATTTGGAGATTTCCTCTCAGACCTGTTGTGTTACCGCTGATAAAGCGCTAATTTTTCGGAGATTTTAACATTCACGGTGATAATACAAATGATGCCTTACGGACTTCCGTTTACTGACATATTAACTGTTTGTGGAGTAAAGCAAAATGTCACCGGGCCCACTCATCGTTTTAATCATACGCTAGATTTAATTATATCGCATGGAATCGATCTAACTGATACAGATATCGTACCTCAAAGTGATGATGTTACTGACCATTTCCTTGTATCGTGCATTCTGCGTATTGATGATAATAACTATATGGCTTCGCGTCATCGTCCGGACAGAACTATTGTTCCAGCCACCAAAGACAGATTCGCAAATAACCTGCCTGATTTATCTCAGCTGCTCTGTGTACCCATAAATACACATGAAACTAGAACGAAATGACTGGGAACATGGGCACTATCTTCTCTAATACATTAGAAGCTGTTGCCCCCATCAAATTGAAAAAGGGTTAGAGAAAAACGTACTGTGCCATGGTACAACAGTAATACCCACTCTCTCAAGAAAGAAACTCGTAGTCTTGAGCGCAATGGAGAAAAACTAACTTGGGAGTTTTTAGAATTGCGTGGAAAAAAACAGTATGTCCAGCGATATAGACAGGCTCTAAAAACTGCCAGGGCCGAGCATATCCACAAACTCATAGAAAACAACCAAACAAGTCCAAGGTTTTTATTTAGCACAGTGGCTAGATTAACAAATAACCAGACGCCACCCGATCTAAATATTCCCCTCACAGTTAAATAGTAATGAACGTTATGAATTTCTTCACTGATAAAATAGATAACATCAGAAATACAATAACAAATGTAGATTCTACAGCGTCTAATACTTCAGTTTTATCCATCGCACCACCCAAAGATAAACTGCAGTGCTTTACAACTATAGGTACAGGAAAGAGCTAAATAAACTTATCACTGCATCTAAACCAACAACATGTTTATTAGATCCTGTACCCATTAAATTACAGAAAGAGGTGTTTTACCTGTAGCAGAAGAACCGCTTCCTCAATATTATTAACTCGTCGTTATCTTTAGGTCACGTCCCAAAACCATTCAAGCTGGCGGTTATTAAGCCTCTTATTAAGAAACCACAACTAGATCCTAGTGAACTGGCAAATTACAGACTGTCGCAAAGGACTGTCTTTGAGGCTGTCCAAAGCCAGGTGCTGTAGTCCGAGAGTTAGAGAGGAGTTAGGAAGGTATGGCATGACAAGATGGTTTTCGGTGAAAAATAGATAATTTATTAATTAGCCAAGGATGATCCATGCAAAGTACAAATTAATAATGAAGAAAAAATAAATAAATACATGATGAATGCTAATGAAGCAGCACTAAAACCTTTGCACATTAAACACAAAGGAAAATTGCTGAAACAGCTGTCTATCAACAATAGGACATAATGTTGCACTCTAGTAACAGAGCAAACCACCAAAAACCCCCTTCAATAAAGGAACACTCTGCTTAAATACACAAACTTCCCGCCAAACAGAAAGGGAAAGTATCATTTGCACAGTGGCGTAACCCCTTTGTTTCAATAATGTCTACTACAACAATGACATTAAAACAACCTCATCTTACTCAACCGAATTAATACCGTTAGTGCAGCTTAAGCAAAATAATATTACAAACATACATTAAACATTAAACAAAACAAACATCACAATCCCTACCTAGGTTGCCTCCCCCCAGTTGTGAAAAATGGTATGACCGCTGCTATTATAAGTGCGTTCCGGGTTACACGCGCTACCGGAACGAGCAGAGCAGAGCAGAGATCAACGGGTAAGTACAAACAATACCACAGAGCTGTATCGTTTAAATTACCAATAAACAATCTGTAAAAAACATTAGACTCCTTGTGATTTATTACACTTCAGCAAGTACTAACAGTAAACAAAGAAACTGAACTTGTATGATGTTACTGAATGTATGAATTTTTTCTAATTATAAGGGATAAAGAAATAAAATGTAAACAAAGCGCTTAAACAATGTACTTGACAGACTAAATATAACAACATTTAACACTCACAGAGACATACTGAAATGGTGATGACGTCAATCACATAGGTTCGTCATCACACAGACCCATTTCAAATCTTTCATTTATGTCAAAAATTTTAGAAAAAGTTGTGTCTGCTCAATTGTGCTCCTTCCTGCAAAAAAATGATCTCTATGAAGAATTTCAGTCGGGGTTTCAGGCCCCATCATAGCACAGAACTGCACTTGTTAAAATTACAAATGACTTGCTTCTTGCATCAGACCAAGGCTAGCAATCTCATTGCTAGTTTTACTTGATCTTAGTGCTGCGTTCGACACCATAGAGTCACGACATACTCATAGATAGATTACAAAACTATACAGGTATCCAAGGGCAGGCTTTAAAGATGGTTTAGATCCTACCTGTCGATCGCTACCCACTTTGTTTATTTAAATGGGGAGTCACCTCATTTATCACCAGTAAAATATGGAGTGCCACAAGGATCTGTCCTAGGTCCTCTGCTATTTTCAATATACATGTTTTGCCCCTCTGGTAATATCATTAGAAAATACAGGATTAGTTTCCACTGTTATGCTGATGATACTCAACTATATATCTCAACAAGACCAGATGAAACGTTCTAAATTATCTAAGCTAACAGAGTGTGTTTTTAAAAATGTAAAAGATTGGATGACCCAATAATTTTCTCCTATTAAATTCAGATAAGACATAGAGATATTACTTATTGGACCAGAAAACATTTACACAGAATCTCGTAGATTACAATTTGCAATTAGACGGATGTACTGTTACTTCCTCTACTGTCAAAAATCTGGGTGTTGTATTAGACCGTAACTTGTCTTTTGAAAATCATATTTCCCATGTTACAAAAACAGCATTCTTCCATCTTAGAAACATTGCCAAGCTACGAAACATGTTACCTGTTTCTGATGCAGAAGAAAGCTAGTTCATGCATTCATGACCTCTAGACTGGACTATTGTAATGCACTGCTAGGTGGCTGACTTCCTGCATTCCTCAATAAACAAGCTACAGGTAGTCCAAAAATGCAGCGGCTAGAGTCCTTATACCAGTCAAGAAAATATGATCATATTACCCCAATTTTACAGTCTCTGCACTGGCTACCTATTAAGTTCCGTATCAGTTACAAAATATTTATTACTTACTTATAAGGCCCTTAATGGTTTTAGCTCCTGCGTACCTAACTAGTTTGCTATTCTTCACCACGCTACAATCCATCACGCTCCCTAAGGTCAAAAACGCTGGACTATTGATAGTGCCTAGGATAGCAAAGTCCACTAAAGGAGGTAGAGCTTTTTCGCATTTGGCTCCCAAACTCTGGAATAGCCTTGCTGATAATGTTCGGGGTTCAGACACACTTTCTCTGTTTAAATCTAGACTTAAAAACACACCTCTTTGGCCAAGCATGTCAATAAATGCATCTCATAATTTTGGAATGCAGTTATATCTGATCAAATGCGCATTATTATTCTTTAGCTTGGGCTAAACTAATTAATTTTACTTGGCTGGAACAGCAGCTACGCTAATTATGTCTCTATTTGTTTCTCTGTTTTGCCACGGGATTTACATCGCGTGGTAACTAGGATTTACACAAGCTCCAGTCTGGATCCAGAACACCTGAGAAGAGATGATTCCAACCCCTCACAGGACCTCAGATGATGCTAACCCAGAGACAACATACAGAACTACCACATTTTGCTATAAGTTTGATTGCATAATTGCTGTTAATAGTGTTATTCGTCTGTTTGTTTACGTCTTTTTATTGATTTTTCCGAACATTTCTGCCGTATGCACATAAAACTGACAGTCCACCACTGATAAGCTACTACTAAATATTGTAGAAACTTAATTTTCTGTAAAGTTGCTTTGCAATGATTTGTATCGTAAAAAGCGCTATACAAATAAACTTGAATTGAATTGAATTGAATTTGTGGCACTGCTGAGGTGGTATGGAAGCCCAGGTTTCTTTGACAGTGCCCTTCAGCTCATCTCTTGTTTCTCATTTTCCTCTTGACAATACCCCATTGATTCTCTATGGGGTTCAGGTCTGGTGAGTTTGCTAGCCAGTCAAGCACACCAACACCATGGTCATTTAACCAACTTTTGGTGCTTTTGGCAGTGTGGGCAGGTGCCAAATCCTGCTGGAAAATGAAATCAGCATCTTCAAAATGCTGGTCAGCAGAAGGAAGCATGAAGTGCTCCAAAAATTTCTTGGTTAACGGGTGCAGTGACTTTGGTTTTCAAAAAACACAATGGACCAACACAAGCAGATGACATTGTACCCCAAATGGACTTCGAGCAACTTGGGCTATGAGCTTCTCCACCCTTCCTCCAGACTTTAGGTCCTTGGTTTCCAAATGAAATACAAAACTCGCTCTCATCTGAAAAGAGGACTTTGGACCACTGGGCAACAGTCCAGTTCTTCTTCTCCTTAGCTCAGGTAAGACGCCTCTGACGTTGTCTGTGGTTCAGGAGTGGCTTAACAAGAGGAATACGACAACTGTAGCCAAATTCCTTGACACGTCTGTATACCTTGACCCCAGCCTCTGTCCATTCCTTGTGAAGTTCACTCAAATTCTTGAATCGATTTTGCTTGGCAATCCTCATAAGGCTGCGGTTCTCTCAGTTGGTTGTGCATCTTTTTCTTCCACACTTTTTTCCTTCCACTACAATTTTCTGTTAACATGCTTGGATACAGCACTCTGTGAACAGCCAGCTTCTTTGGCAATGAATGTTTGTGGCCTGCCCTCCTTGTGAAGGGTGTCAATGATTGTCTTCTGGACAACTGTCAGATCAGCAGTCTTCCCCATGATTGTGTAGCCTAGTGAACACAACTGAGGGATGATTTTGAAAGCTCAAGAAACCTTTGCATGTGTTTTGAGTTGATTAACTGATTGGCATGTCACCATATTCTAATTTGTTGAGATTTAATTGGTGGGTTTTTGTTAAATGTGAGCCAAAATCATCACAATTAAAAGAACCAAAGACTTTTCTTTAAAGTCAGGCATGAAATTAAAATTCACTTTTATTTTAAATGTTTGCTTTTTGATTTAACTCTTTTACTTGATCTTTGTATGCTGGACTTCCAATCATTTAGTCTGCTTAAAACACTTTCTTAAATTCGACCTCAAGCTTGCATTCAGATATGACTGAATCAATTTACAATCCATAGAACCAAGTCCCCTCTCTACATTATTTCTGATAATCTATATCACTCAGATGTAAGTCATAATACAAAAGAGATGATCTGTCTCTTCTTTTGTTTCATCGCAACTTTAAATAAAAAGTAAGGCAGTTACCGGAGTTGCCAGGTTTTCACAACAAAACCTGCCCAATTGCTACTCAAAACTAGCCCAAATGAGTTTTTAGGGGGGTCCCCCAGTAAAAATCACGTTCGGTGGGTAAAATACATGTTTTTTTGGTGGGGTTTCCCTGGTAAAATTCACATTTTAGGGGGTAAATATTACATTATTGGGGTCGCTTAAACCCACAGACATGACAACCTGTGGCAACAGTGTTAAAACCATGGACTTGGCAACACCAGCAGTTACACCTTGGTGGTTAATACTATATTGTGAAATTGTTTTTGTGATATGTTTTTTTAATGCTTTTATTTCATGCTAAGTATACTACAAATACATTTACATATTTATGTACTTAATAAAAATATCCTACAATTTTACTTTTGCTATATACCAAACTGGTATACTTAAATTGGAACAACTAATTTAGTGTTTAACCCTCTGGAGTCGATGCCCACGTATACGCGGGCTGAGGCATTTTCTCCTGATAACCCCGAAAAGAACTTAAATTACACTTTCAGTTTTGATCGTACAGATAAGAGGAATACATCAATCGAATCTGTAAAGGGTCTACTTTTATTTGTATCCACACATAATAACAACAAAACTTTGTGCATTTATAATATAAAGAAAACAAACAAGGTGCGCTGTCTGCAGCCTTGGTCTGCGCTGATCTTCAGTTACAAACGCGTCTTTAAAATGAACTGTAACTCAGTGAATACTCAACACAGAGACATGAGAGATATATCTATAGAAAGCTTGATGTGTCTACTTTTAAACTAAGCAAGTGCTACCAAAAACAAATATTCTCTGATAAAGTAATCCATACGAAAACAACGCAATGTCCGTCTTTCACGTCTCCCTTCATTATATCTAATGCGACCACGCCCCCGCGCCGAGCGCGCTATTGATATTAAAATATTTCAAGTGAAGCTCGCGCAGGTAACCGCCCTCATCAGAGCAAACAAAGCAGCGAGACTGTACTTCACGTTTTTTAAATGTTACTGTTCGCGTCGCGCTGAGAGGAATAAGACATAATTCACCTCAATAAGATCGCTGAGAGGAATAAGATTTGGATTACCTCAGAAAGAAGAAAGAAGCGGCTTGACCCAGCAGAGATAAACATGAGTAAGTCTTTTTTATTATTAACCCTCTGGAGTCTAAGGGTATTTTTGGGGCCTGGAGAAGTTTTGTCATGCCCTGACATTTGTGCTTTTTTCAGTTTCTTATAAATATCTAAATGGCTAAAGTCTAATCTCACTTGTAATCAGCACAAATGGGCTATAATAAATGTGAGCAGCATGTATGTACATGATTGGTTTTTGAGAAAAAAAATGTTATGCGTGGTTAGTGAAAAACTAAAAATGTTAAATCACTTGAATAAGGCCATAAAACACATACAGAACAGCTTGTAGCCTAGAATTTTTTTTTTCTAAATTATGTGAAAATCATCTTATTTACTCACAGAAAACAATATATTGATTTAAATTTTCTAAGACACTTTTTGTTGGTAAAAGTCATATGCGAGTAGGCGTCAACTATCATGAATACCATTGTGATTTACACAAATGGTTAAACACCATTGCTCTTATCTGTACGATCAAAACTGAAAGTGTAATTTAAGTTCTTTTTGGGGTTATCAGGAGAAAATGCCTCATAACGCGTATACGCGTTAATCGACCGCAGAGGGTTAAGCTTAACCATCAGGGACTCATTTATTTAACATCTATGCTGCAACAGCAGTGGCAATAACACTAATCAGCCCTATATGACACCAAACAACAGCTGCATCCAAACTGAACATTAAAAGACCATTAGCATCTCTTGACCATTCCAGTAATGTATTCACTTCACATAAACACTAGATGTAAATAGGTACCTTCAGACATCAACTGCAGTTAGAATGGCACATTAAAGCCTTTTTTGGGTTGTTAAGTATTTAGTCTGTAGTCTCTGTAGGCTGTCTAGGGGGTCAGTGGTCAGTTATTGGCCAAGTTGGTGCAGTGCACCTGCAGAGGATGTTTTCAGGACGGTCTGTAAGTTTTCCCCAAGCAGATGGAGACTGCTTCAACTGGAGGCCAAACAGGGTCAGTTTGTGGAAGGTCAGACGGTCCGTGAACTCCCCTGCATACCTGAAAATCAGGGTCCACTATTGTGGTCATATTCTGCTACAGGATATTGATGGCAGTGTGAAGTCTTTTTATTAGTTTTGAATGTGTTTCTTGTCACACAATGCCATATCAATCTTAATCACTTTCATAAAGAAGTGCCTTGGAGATTTTTGGGAATGGGTTTGGTTTTACAAAACAAGGCAACACCAAGAAGTTCTCAGTAACTTATAATAGCAAATTTTCCAAAAAAGTGCCTCATTTACTTAAATTTCCATAGTAAAAGAGTAATACATTAAAAATAAATGCATTCTTACTGATATAAAAATTATAATTAAACTTTATTCTTAAAATAAAGCCTAAAATGTGTGTTAATGTCACTCTTGATGATGATTGCATGATCTTTGAATAATGTCAGTCTTTAAATGCAAGATATTTAAAGTGTGAAGTATACTTGCAATAACTCCACTTTAGCACAATCAGATATACCTCAGTATATCTTTAGTTGGATGTTGTCAGCACTACATTTGCACAAAGTGCATTAATCTACTTGTATTAGTGTTCATATAACTTGTACACATTTAATAACTCCACTTTAGCACAATCACGATCATAATTCCTGACTAAATGTATAATCACGTGAAACATTATGAAGTTTCATTTACATAATCTCAATGTTTCATGATGCCAGGATGTTTTTTTTTTGTTTGTTTGTTTTTTCATGTTCTATAACAGACAGCAATACGATACAAAAGTAATATGAGTTATAATGTTGCTAGCTTAATGTCAGTAAGAGATGATTAGACAAAACTTTACTGTGATAGTGCTATTCTCTGTTCACGAATATAGCAATATATGTTATAACTATATATATTGTATAGGCCTTCATACAAAGCATGCTTGTGTTTTCAAGAATGTAACTAAGCTTCTGTTCATGAATATCTGCTCTGTAGTGTAAATATTTTTAACTGGTGTGTTATACCCCGTCATTGGTGCTGGTTGCAATCGTCTGAGGTAAAAAAAAAATGTTCTCAAAGTAAGCTGTAAATCTCACTGACATAAATGTGCTATCTGGTAATTGTGTTCTGTTTTCTCATATAAATTACTAATAGTATCAGTGACCATAACAATAAAGTTAATAATGCAGTTTATTTGCGGTAAAACAGCATGCTTACTTTTTTATTTCAGATAAATAATACAACCGTTGCAAAGCGAGCCAATGCAAATAAGCAGCCCAATCAGGAACCTGGATAAACAGCTAAGACCAAGCGAGGCACACACTCCCATCTCTTCAATGTCTTTCAAAAAAAGTATGTCCTTCAGAAACATAAACAATATACATTTTGGAAATGCCAGGTATGTGATGTTGATTTATATTATTTCAACATGACACATGAAGCCTGCATTTATTTGATCCAAAATACAGAAAAGTTGCATTTGCTAAAGCAGTAATATTGTGAAATATTTATACTATTTTAAATAACTGCTTTATCTATTTTAATATATTTTAAAAATTTAATTTATTCCTGTGATCAAAGCTAAATTTTTTTTTTTCAGCATCATTACTCCCCCGTCTTACTCAAAAGTGTAACAATCTACACTAGACCATTTAAAAGCTGGGAGTCAGTATATATATATATATATATATATATATCTATATATATATAATATATATATATATATATATATATATAAACTTATTTAGCACACAAGTGATGATAAATAAAATAATCATGTTAGAAACGATGCTGTTCTTTCAAATCTCTTTTCAAAATTAATAATAATAATAATAATATTATTAATAATAATAATAATAATAATAATGTTTTTTTGAGTAGCAAATCAGAATATTAGAATGATTTCTGAAGGATCGTGTGACTGGAGTAATGATGCTTTGATTGTTCCTAATAAAATGTTTAACTGCACTCGCAAGTGAATCTCAAGTTATTTTGTGGGATAATTAAATGTATTCTAAATAAACTACAAACATAAAAATATATCCATTTATTTTGTCCTCACATTCTTTCTTGTAACTCTTCCCTGTCGGTCACATACCTGGACCTGAAAGGCTCATTATGCAGCTCATTATGTGGGCCTTTGTCTTCTCAGGGGGGTGTGAATCACACTACTATTCATGATAGTTGATGCCTACTGAATATGCCCTTTTGATACAAAAAAAGTGTCTTAGAAAATTTTAAAATCAATCTATGTTTTCTTGTGAGTGAGTAAACAAGATGATCTTTCACATGCATTTTGAATCAAAACATTCTAGGCTACCAGCTCCAGGTTTGACAGTCAGTGTGACAAATGTTCTCTAGGTGTTTTATAACCTTATTTCAGTGAACTTCGTAAATTGTAGTTTTTCATCTAACCACGCATAAAATAAATAGTTGGTTTTCTCAAAAACACAATCATGTACATACATGCTAGTTTACATATATTGTAGCCCAGTTTGTACTGATTACAGTGTTATTAGACTTCAGCCATGTATCTATTTATAAGCAACTGAAAAAAGCACAAAAGTCAGGGGATGTCAAAACTTCTCCAGGCCCCCAAAACCCCCTAGACCTCAGAGGGTTAATATTAGACACAACAACATCTTAGCCAAGTCGAATCAACAACTTATGGGCTTGAAAATGAATTCTTCACCTGGAATGTAATCTGGGACATAAGAACAGCATTTTTAAGAAAGAGCATAGAGGGTATCAGGTTGCAGATTATTTCATTTTAAATATTTTAAATGTGAAACAGAAACTTTCAGAAAACACTTAATTTATGTATAATCTGATCTGTGGCTGATAATGTTTTCAAATGGCCGCTGCCAAAAGTAGAAATAAGTATGCCAAAAAAGCAGCCTATGGTTCGGTTTTGGTCTTGATCTTGGCAGATAGTTTATGAGCCAAAGGAAGGTCTCCATTCTTCACAGCCAGAAGAAGGTCCTGCTCCTTGCCCATGGCTTTCGTCCAGCTTCCAGAAAAGTGTTATAATCTGGATTCACAATGTCATGATTCTCTCTGACCTCGCTGTATGGGTTTTTTTCACCATCCCGTTGGTCCTGGCTGTTGAGTATAAACATTAATTATGGGCACAGGGCTCGGGTGTGCGTTTGGAGGGACTGCTGTAAGTGTGCTAAACAATGTTGCCATTAATGGGTCTCTTTGCTGGACCCCCTCAGTTTCTTGCTTCCACCTTGTCAGCTGTTTCTGAACATATGTGGTTGGATTTTCTGTGTTTCCCAGCTCTTGTCTCTTCAAAGATTTAGGATTCAGTATGATCTGGTACTCCGTATGCAGTGCCTGACACACTGCTGGACCGAATGCATCAAAAACAATTCCATCCATATTATGAGAGCTCACTGCTCTGTCTAGAGTAGTTATTTGAATAATTTCATCCATCTTTGCCCCTCCTACAATTTTAGCCAGCAAAGCTTTAACCCTCTGCAGTCGATTAACGCGTATACGCGTTATGAGGCATTTTCTCCTGATAACCCCAAAAAGAACTTAAATTACACTTTCAGTTTTGATTGTACAGATAAGAGCAAATACATCAATCGAATCTGTAAAGGGGTCTACTGTTTTTTGTATACAGACATAATAACAACAAAACTTTGTGACTTATAAAATAAAGATAACAAACCAAGGCAGTGCGTCGTGCAGTCTTTGTCTGTGCTGATCTTCATTTAGAAAAACGCATCTTTAAAATGAACTGTAACTCAGTGATATAACTCAACACAGAGACATGAGAGATATATCTATAGATAAGCCTGACATGGTCTACTTTTAAACTATAACAAGTGCTGCCGAAAACAAATATTCTGTGATAAAGTAATCCATATTGAAAACCAACGCACATGTCCGTTTTCACGTCTCCCTTCATTATCTTCTAATGCGACCACGCCCCCGACGCCCGATAAGCAAATTTTTTTTCTTGGCCTATTGATATATAATGTTTCACTGAAAGCGCGCGGCTTGAATACGCCCACACAAACAGAAGGACAACGCAGCGAGGACTGTTCTTCAAAGGTTTTTTTATTTTACTGTTTGTTCGCGATGAGAGGAATAAGGGACATAATTCACCCCAAAAAGATGTGATGTGGTTGAGGATTTGAGATTTGGATTTCCTCAGAAAAAAAGAATGAAGCACTTTATTCGCAGGAGCCTCAATAAAAATGAGTAAGCTATCTTTTTTTTATATACTTGTACTAGTGTTCACATAACGTGGTAAACAGTTTTACTAGTTAGACTTTTTCCAAAGACTTTTTCCAAACTATAATCCTGACTAAATGTATAATCAAGTGAAATATTATGAACAGTTTCAATAAACAATATACACTACATACCATTCAAAAGCTTGAGTGTTAAATAATATAAATGTAACAAATAAATGTAACTGTAACAAATGTAGCAAACAATGCTGTTCTTTCAATTTATTCCCCCTAAAAAACCTGAAAAAAATATTCTCAGCTCTTCTCAACATTAATAAATAATAATAATAATAATGATAATAATAACAATAAATGTTTTTTTTTTTGTAGAAAATAAGATTGTTAAAAGGATTTCTGAAGGTTTCTGATTGTGTGACTGGAGTAATGATGCTAAAAATTCAGCTTTGAAACGCAGCTTTGATTGTTCTAATAAACTGTTTAACTGCAACTCGCAAGTGAATATTAAAATTATGTTGTGGGATAATGTAAATATATTCTAAATAAAATACAATACCTAAAAATTATATACATTTATTTTGTCCTTACATTCTTTCTTGTAACTCATCCCTCTCAGTGACACAGTCTGACTGAATGGCTCAATGTTATGCAGCTCATTATGCAGGTCTTTTGTCTTCTCAGGTTGTGATTCATGATAGTTGACGCCTACTCGGCATATGACTTTTACAACAAAAAGTGTCTTAGAAAATTTAAAAAAATAATTGTTTTCGTAAGTGAGTAAAAAAGGAGGATTTTCACATTAATTTTAGAAAAAAACAATTCTAGGCTACAAGCTCCAGTTCCTAAAAGTCCCGGGAACCAATGTCTGTATGTGTTTATTGCCTTATTCAAGTGGATTTAACATTTTTAGTTTTTCACTAACCACGCAGAACATTTTTTTTCTCCAAAAACACAATCATGTACATACATGCTGCTCACATATTATTATAGCCCAGTTTGTGCTGATTACAGTGAGATTAGACTTTAGCCATTTAGATATTTATAAGAAACTGAAAAAAACACAAATGTCAGGGCAAAACTTCTCCAGGCAAAACTTCTCCAGGCCCCAAAAATACCCTTAGACTCCAGAGGGTTAATGTCTCTCACAGCCAAAAGTTTGCCCATAGTTTCTTCCTCAAACACCCTGATCCACTTTCCAGCCCCCTCATGAATATCTGGGAGGCGATTGAACCAGCCCCTCGAGGTCCTGGTGAAGGGTGGGGGTATAAGGGGACATACTGTCCCTGCATCGCTCACCCTTGATTAAAATTGGGAATTGTGCAGCCAGTGGTCTGAGTGTCCCCTTTTCTCTGCCCTGTTCCCATTTTCCATTATCAAATAACTCCTTTCCTTCATGCACATCCTCATTACTGTCAAACAACTTACTTATCCCTCTTTCTAATTTATTTACCTCTTGTATCTTTTTTCCTGATTCCTCCATAGCCTCTACTTGTGCTTCTATTTCTATTCATTATCTTTTATCCTAATTTTTTCCAACACTTTCTCAAATCTTATTTTATCTTCCTGGTTTGTTTTCATTTTTTCTAACGCTGTACGTGCCTGTCTATCACAATCCATCTGTAAATATTCTTCACTTTTCTTTCTGTCTTGCCTCTGTGTTTTCAAAACTGGTTCCTCTCTACCATCCATCTCTAAATGCCCCTCTTCTCTAGTTCTCCTGTTACTTCCACTGTTTCCTTGAGTATTGGGAACTCTCCCTCTGAGGGAAATAGGGGAGGTTTAGAAAATACCTTTCTCTTCTTCTCTGTCTCTTTGTCTGCTCTATTCAGTATTTTCCTGGCCTGTTTAAAAACTTTTCAACATATTCTCTCCTTCCTTCTTAAACATGGCTATTACTTATTTTTATTTTTCCCTTTTGGCTTCTCTTTTTTCTATTTTCTTACTGATGCTTTTAGTTTTGTAGTTTTTTATTTTATCAGAGTTTCCATCTCCTCACACAATGCTACATCGAATGTCCCTTCCTTTGGCCATACTTAATGCCTTGCTCTCACTTCTACTGCACTGGTCTCAGAGAATTTTCTCCTTCTCTTTCACACAGACATCCAAAATGCAAAAGCCTATAAAAGATCTTGATTCAAATTTTATTGATTCTATTTTCCTAAACATTCACTCCTTCTAAATTTATAGGGCTCATCAATCAATAGCCTCTTTAAATAGCCTCGGACCTGTAGCACCGAGGCCAAAATAGTGCTGCGTTTCCACAGTCGGGCCAGAAGCTCCGCTGCGCTTCACTAAAACCCGCCCTTTACACGCCTCTCAGGAACAACGTCATGCAACCCCATCAAATCACAAACAAAGAGAAGTTATCAGAAAACTAATAAGAAATAAGTCACTGGAACTTGCGCGATCACAAAACGAACACGATACAAGTGGCCGTTTGTTTGCATGCTTTGTTAAAGATTTAAATCCAAAAGCATCAATGTTTTACTATAATAAGTGATACATTGATCATGATGAATTTATTTATCAGGATTGAAAATTAGTTACAGAAATAAAATGTTATGAACATAGTCTGTTATTCAGTCGAGTCTGTTTCTGTTTATTTGAAGTCACAATAGCCTATATACATCACATTTAGAAAGAATAATCATTTATATATTTTTATAAAAGCTCCCGAACAAAAACCTTTATTATATGTTTATGACTACGCGGAGCTTAGAGTAGTTAGATTATACTATATTGAGAGTTATGATATGATTACTATATTTTATTAATTATTTTGATGATTGTTATGAAGAATAAGAAGCTGACGTCTGATTTCTCCAGCGGTCATATTTACCATGTTTACTGTTTACTGTGGTAATGTTAATGCCTAGAGTGCCTTGTATGCAGATTATAATCCACATCGGATCAAGTTATTTCAAACACTCGCTGCTGACTAAGAGTGAAGTTTTGAGCTCAACTTATCTTAAAATTGGTAATAAAAGGCTGTATACTTGCCAAGAAAATGGTTGACAGCTGTGTGGTCTGCAGGAAAAACAAGGCAAAACAGTGTCAACAAATCATGGCTGACCTGCCTCTAGAGCGAACAGACCCAGCTGCACCTTTTGAATTCAACACTATGGACCTGTTCGGCCCTTATGAAGTGAAAGATGAGGTCAAGAAGAGAACTAGACTCAAAGTATGGGGAATAGTCTCCTGGCACTAATTTTGTGGGAGCCAGGCCTGCACCGGAGAAGCTTCACAAATTCCTTAACCGAATAAACAAGTCTGAACTTGAAGACACAGCTGCCAAACATGGTACAGAATGGTCGTGGAAGAACCACCCTGCAGACTCCCCATAGGAATGGTGCAGCAGAGGCAGCTGTCAAAGTAGTGAAGCGGGCGTTGAGCAACCTTGGTGGAGAGGGTGTTTTCACATGGGGAGAATTCCAAACTTTTCTTTTCATGGCAGCTAACCTTGCAAATGAGAGACCCATCGATGCAAGAACTCAAAACAGAGAAGACTGTATAGAGTACATCACCCCGAATTCTCTGCTTTTAGGACGTGGCAATCCAAAGGGAGACCCTGGAGATTTCCAGTTTGATGGCTACCCTTACAAAAGACTTAAACATATTCAAGGAGAGGTAAACCATTTCTGGAGGAAATGGAGTCAATTGGCTGGACCTAATCTGTTCATAAGGAACAAATGGCACACCAAAGAGCGAAATGTTGCTGTTGGAGATGTGGTCTGGTTGGCTGACCAAAGCGCCCTGAGAGGACAATACAAGCTGGCTAGAGTGGTCAGTGTCAATGCTGACAGCAAAGGCATCGTAAGAGATGTGCTTGTTACGACTTTTCCCAGCTATCCTGTTCACATCAAAATTGCAAACGGCAAAGAAGGGCTCACAAGAACTAACAGTGAAAGAACCAAGAGGCTCAAAACCAAAATTCCAGTCACAATTCTTCATAGAGATGTAAGACGCCTTGTCATTTTACTTCCCACTGAAGAACAAGCAGAGGTGTGAAGGGATTGTGTGACCTCTGGGTTTGGAAAAAACCAGGAGCTCAAGTGGGAGGTGTTGAGCTGAATCTCAGAAATGAGTCAAATAACTACACTTACCAGAGTGCACCAGCAGCAGCAATCTGGCTGCTGGTCACCTGTTCTGTCATTTTCACTGATTTGGAGCACCTGTTAAAAACATGGAGCTCCTCAGTCATTCAGACAAACAAACCTTACTGAGAAGACACTCCAAGTTCACTTGGAGGATCAGTCCAAAGACGCCAATGGTCAGTGAAATGTTTTATTTACTTTCATGGTGTTTGGAATGCTGTGTAATATGTTCAAGCTATGTTTAATTGCTGTGTAGATTGGTTAAGGAACACATTGCAGCATTGACTTCATTGATGTTTTGTTAAATGGGTTCTTTATTCTATGTAAAGGCTTAAGTGGGTAATTCATCATAAAATTCATATAAAATGTTTAATTAAACGTTTAAACTCAATTAAAATTCATTAAAAATGTTTAATAAAAATGTTTAATTGAAATGGTAACATTTGTTATCTGACTTTAAAGGTTTACAACCTAATTCAATGAACAGACCAATCAACTTACAAAGCCAAAATAAAAATAAAAGTGATTGAGTTGGAAATTTGAGGCATCCATATGTCCTTTGGAAATTGAACAAGAGAAGTATCAAGCTACTGTAACAAATGCCGCTGTATCTAAATGAACTTGATCAAGATTTTTATTTTAATACAATTTCTTGGAGAGCAAAATTACTCAAAATCTTGACTCGTATTGCTCCACAGACCAGAATAGCTACTGCATGTTTGTGTCTTTGCTCTTGGTTACAAAGTGGATCCACATCCGTAATATTTCTCCCTAACAACATCAAAAAACGCCAGTAGTTACAACAGACTTAGAATTCAAGCCACTTGAGACCCTAGAGTCCACTCAAAGAAACACACTTAATTATTGGTTGTAAAATACCTGTTTTTGTTAAGATTTGCAAGGGTTTTAGTCACATTTTCCACTCACACAATAATGCCTCCTGTCTGTTACTAGATGATTTTTTTATGCATTCATTTTCGTCACCGTTTTTTTTGGTTTTTTTTTTATGATGATGCCTGTATAATGGCTACACTATATTCAAGTTAAGGAGGGCAAAAATAATCCCGGGGTTCGAGTATTGAATTTAATATCCCTTTATGAGTATTTGATTTTAATATTTATAACATCTGATATAGTTAATGTCACACAGGCAAGAGTGCAGTTTTCTGAATATCAGCGCATGAGCATGATCGTGATCATGAATGTGATGTTGATTTTACAGTTCAACAACCAAGAAATTAATATAATTGAGCATTTTTGGACACAATATTGTCTGTTTTTGTTTCACTGACACAAATAGTTCCAAACAAAGCCAGTGAAGAACTGTTACACGTCTTAGAGAAACATGTTTCATACCTGAATCTGTGTTTTTAAATGAATCACTCAGTAAGACATGATGCAACATATTGGCCAAAACCAGGCACGGTTCCAGCACGAAAACACTCAGCAAAATATCGCCTAATTAAGCTTATCGAAAAAACACCTTAAATAATTTTGCTATTATTATTATTATTATTGCCTAATAGCAGACCAAAAAGTGACAGAGAGAGAAAGAAGGAAAGAAAAAAAAAGAAAGACATTTTGTCAAGAGTGACGATTAACCTATTAATTGGCCTATAACATTTAGATCAAATTCTATGCATGTTACCTTGCATAATAAATAACCAAAACGTTTTGTAACGTTGGGAATAATTTAAGCTAAAAGGGCTTTCCATGCTTGTAGGTATATGCTCCACTTCGAGAGCAGAACTGTCCATCTTGACCGCGCTTATTTCACTCCTCCCCTCACTACAGCCACCTACTCTCACCTACAGGTGTTGATCATATAATTAGAATATCATCAAAAAGTTGATTTCACTAATTCCATTCAAAAAGTGAAACTTGTATATTATATTCATTCACTACACACAGACTGATATATTTCAAATGTTTATTTCTTTTAATTGTTGATGATTATAATGACAACTAAGGAAAATCCCAAATTCAGTATCTCAGAAAATTAGAATATTGTGAAAAGGTTCAATATTGAAGACACCTGGTGCCACACTCTAATCAGCTAATTAATCAAAAACACCTGCAAGGCCTTTAAATAGTCTCTCAGTCTAGTTCTGTAGGCTACACAAATCATGGGGAAGACTGCTGAATTGACAGTTGTTCCAAACGACGACCATTGACACATGGCACAAGGAGGGCAAGACACAAAAGGTCATTGCAAAAAAGAGGCTGGCTGTTCACAGAGCTCTGTGTCCAAGCACCATTAATAGAGAGGCGAAGGGAAGGAAAAGCTGTGGTAGAAAAAAGTGTACAAGCAATAGGGATAACTGCACCCTGGAGAGGATTGTGAAACAAAACCCATTCAAAAATGTGGGGGAGATTCACAAAGAGCTGGACTGCAGCTGGAGTCAGTGCTTCAAGAAACCACTACGCACAGACGTATGCAAGACATGGGTTTCAGCTGTCGCATTCCTTGTGTCAAGCCCCTCTTGAACAACAGACAGCATCAGAAGCGTCTCGCCTGGGCTGAAGACAAAAATGACTGGACTGCTGCTGAGTGGTCCAAAGTTATGTTCTGTGATGAAAGTAAATTTTGCATTTCCTTTGGAAATCAGGGTCCCAGAGTCTGGAGGAAGAGAGGAGAGGCACACAATCCACGTTGCTTGAGGTCCAGTGTAAAGTTTCCACAGTCAGTGATGGTTTGGGGTGCCATGTCATCTGCTGGGTGTTGGTCCACTGTGTTTTCGGAGGTCCAAGGTCAACGCAGCCGTATACCAGGAAGTTTTAGAGCACTTCATTGCTTCCTGCTGCTGACCAACTTTATGGAGATGCAGAATTTCATTTTCCAACAGGACTTGGCACCGTGCAAACCACACAGTGCCAAAGCTACCAGTACCTGGTTTAAGGACCATGGTATCTCTGTTCTTAATTGGCCAGCAAACTCGCACCGACCTTAACCCCATAGAGAATCTATGGGGGTATTGTGAAGAGGAAGATGCGATATGCCAGACCCAAGAATGCAGAAGAGCTGAAGGCCACTATCTGCAGAGCAACCTGGGCTCTCATAACACCTGAGCAGTGCCACAGACTGATCGACTCCATGCCACGCCGCATTGCTGCAGTAATTCAGGCAGAAGGAGCCCCAACTAAGTATTGAGTGCTGTACATGCTCATACTTTTCATATTCATACTTTTTAGTTGGCCAAGATTTCTAAAAATCCTCTTCTTTGTATTGGTCTTAAGTAATATTCTAATTTTTTGAGATACTGAATTTGGGATTTTCCTTAGTTGTCAGGTATAATCATCAAAATTAAAAGAAATAAACATTTGAAATATATCAGTCTGTGTGTAATGAATGAATATAATATACAAGTTTTTTTAGTGCCGATACGGTTTTTTTTTTTTTTTTTTTTTTTTTTTTTTTTTCAGCCTTTAGCCGATGACCGATACGGGCTGCCCGATTTTGAGCCGATATTTGACAAGCCGATTCCTGCTTTTGCTCACTCAATTTACATCATAAAAATGACAAAATGATGATACCAAATGTTACAAGTCTCAATTTAAAAAAGGAACATTTATTGAACTTATAAAAAAAAAACAAAAAAAACTGTTTAACAAATAGTAAAAACTGGTGAGGTAGAACAAGTAGATAAACAATATTTAACAAATATTAAAAACGTGAGGTAGAACAAGTAAGAACAAGTAAATAAACAATATTTAACAAATATTAAAAACGTGAGGTAGAACAAGTAAAAGAGTTCAGTGCTGAAAATACTGAAAATAAATTTAAGCATAAATTTATTTTCAGAATAAATATTTCTTCCTTTTATTCTTGCCAATTTTAGTCTCTTCAAATAAAGATTGAGTTGATTACTCCAGTAGGTGGCAAAAATCGACTGTTAATTGTTTTTTTTTTTTTTTTTTTTTTTTTTTTTTTAATCATTTATTCAAGAAGACTCAAGAGATTCATTAAAAAAATGGGTATTTATGTATTAATTAAACAGGTATTTATGAATGAGACTGAATTAATTTTAAACGTGTTTGAATTAACTCTCTGGAGTCTAAGGGTATTTTTGGGGCCTGGAGAAGTTTTGTCATGCCCTGAACATTGTGCTTTTTTCAGTTTTTATAAATATCTAAATGGCTTAAGTCTAATCTCACTGTAATCAGCACAAACTGGGCTATAATAATATGTGAGCAGCATGTATGTACATTGATTGGTTTTTTGAGAAAAAAAATGTTATGCGTGGTTAGTGAAAAACTAAAAAATGTTAAATCACTTGAATAAGGCCATAAAACACATAAAGAACATTGGTTCCCAGGACTTTGAGAACTGGAGTTGTAGCCTAGAATTTTTTTTTTTTCTAAATGATGTGAAAATCATCTTGTTTACTCACTTACAGAAAACAAATAATATTGATTTCAAATTTTCTAAGACACTTTTGTTGGTAAAAGTCATATGCGAGTAGGCGTCAACTATCATGAATACCATTGTGATTTACACCTGAGACGGACAAAGGCCCACATAATGAGGCTGCATAATGAGACCATTCAGTCAGCTGTGTGGCTGAGAGGGATGAGTTACCAAGAAAGAATGTGAGGACAAAAAACAATCTATATAATTTTATGTTTGTAGTTTATTTAGAATATATTTAATTATCCCCCACCCAACATAATTTAATATTCACTTGCGAGTGCAGTTAAACAGTTTATAAGGAACAATCAAAGCTGACTTTCAAAGCTGAATTTTTAGCATCATTACTCCAGTCACACAATCAGAAACCTTCAGAAATCCTTTTAACAATCTTATTTTCTACAAAAAACATTTATTGTTCTTATTATCATTATCATTATTATTATTAATATAATTATTATTATTAATGTTGAAAATAGCTGAGAATATTGTTTTCAGGTTTTTTATGGGGGATAAATTGAAAGAACAGCAAATGTTTGTTACCCTGCTTGTTACAGTTAAAGGTTCTTTGTTACATTTATATTATTTACATCAAGCTTTTGAACTGGTATAGTATTGTATATGGTTATTGAAAACTCATAATATTTCACCTGATTATACATTTAGTCAGGAATTATAGTTTGGAAAAAGTCTAACTAGTAAAATGTTTACACGTTATGTGAACACTAGTACAAGTACAGGTCCTTCTCAAAAAAGCTATGCTTCGATAGCGGCCTTAAGCTCATCCAGAGTGTTGGGTCTTGCGTCTCTCAACTTTCTCTTTACACAATAATCCCACAGAAGGCGCTCTATTGGGTTCAGGTCAGGAGAGTTCGTAACACAGCCAATTGGCACAACGTAAATAACATGGTCCGTAAAACCATTTACCAGTGGTTTTGGCACTGTGAGCAGGTGCCAGGTCGTTGGCTGAAAAAACGAAATCTTCATCTCCAATAAAGCTTTTTCAGCAGATGGAAGCATGAAGTGCTCCAAAATCTCCTGATAGCCTAGCTGCCATTGACCCTGCCCTTGATAAAACAACAGTGGACCACCACCAGCAGCTGACATGGCACCCACAAAGACAAAAACCAGACCAGCCACTGACTGTGGGTACTTGACACCTGGACTTCAGGCATTTTGGCATTTCCTTCTCCCCAGTCTTCCTCCAGACTCTGGGCACCGTGATTTCAGAATGACATGCAAAATTTGACTTTCATCAGTACCAGAAAAAAGTACTTTTGACCACAGGACGCAAACAGTCCAGTGGCTGCCTTCTCTGTAGCCCAGGTCAGGGCTGTCTTCTGCCGCTGTTTCTCTGGTTCCCAAAAGCACCACACGCCTGTGCACTAGTGGCTCTGGATGGTTTCTACTCCAGACTCAGTCCACACTGCTTCCCATCAGGTCCCCCCCGGGTCTGGACTCATTCCACAGGTCCCCCAAGGTCTGGAATCAGTCCGCCTCAGGAACTCTTTTGCAGCTGTTTGAGTTGAATAATTATTTGATTCAGATGATTAGGGTTAATAGCACGTTTAGAGAACCTTTTCACGTGTGTATAGCTAATGTTTTTGAGATAGGAATTTTGGGTAATGTTCATGAGCTGTATGACCAAAAATCATCAGTATTTAAAACAATAAAAGACCTGAAATATTTAAGTTGGTGTGAAATGAATCTAATCAATATGAAAATTTATGGTTTAGATCATTACATTATGGAAAATAATGGAACTGTTTTCACAATATGCTAGTTTTTTTGAGAAGGACCTGTATATACCTAAATAAAAAGAGACTTACTCATGTTTATGATCTCTGCTGAATAAATGGCTATCATTCTTTTTTTTTCTGGAGGAAATCCAAATCTCAACATCCTCAAACACATCATCATCTTTTTGGGGTGAATCCATGTCTCTTATTCTCTCATCGTGATAGCAAACAGTAAAAAATAAAAAACTGAAGAACAGTCTCGGTCTGTTGTCTTCTGTTGTGTCGTGGGCGTATTCAAGGCAGCGCGCGCGCTTCAGTGAAACTAATTTGAATAGCGCGCTCGAAGCGCGTGGGGGGCAGTAGGGCGGTCGCATCATTAGAAGATAATGAAGGGAGTGAAAAACGGACAGCACTTTGTTTTCATATGGATTACTTTATCACAGAATATTTGTTTTTCGGCAGCACTTGTTTAGTTTAAAAGTAGACATGTGTCAGGCTTTCTATAGATAATATTCTCTCGCATGTCTCTGTGTTGAGTATTCACTGAGTTACAGTTCATCGTTTAAAGACGGACGCGTTTGTAAACTGAAGAGCAGCGCAGACAAAGGCGGCAGACAGCACTCCTTGTTTGTTATCTTTATTTTATAAGTGCACAAAGTTTTTTGTTGTTATTATGTCTGTATACAAAAAAAAGTAGAACCCTTTACAGATTCGATTGATGTATTTGCTCTTATCTGTACGATCAAAACTGAAAAGTGTAATTTAAGTTCTTTTCGGGGTTATCAGGAGAAAATGCCTCATAACGCGTATACGCGTTAATCGACCGCAGAGGGTTAATGATTCAAATTAGTATTTTTTTTTTTTTTTTTTTTAAATCGACTGGAACATGTTATTCTGTGTAGTTTTCTGATATATGTAATCGTGATCTCCATTTCAAACAAAACAAAAACGATTTTAAACCAAATAGATTCTCAGTTTATTATGAATTAGGGGCCATTCACATCGTGTCTAAAAATGCGTGGAAAGCACAGCCGCGCCGCTTTCTCCTTTCCGCAAGTGCTTGCTCCCGTGGCGTCTGTCGTTGCTATGCAACCATGAACTGCACTCTACACAATGATGAGGAAGTATCAGCAAAGGATATTGATTTCTAGCCCTGTACTACTACATATATTTATGGAGATGAGAAATAAAAACCCGCCCTGTCCAGCTATGATCAGCTGTTCGGCCGAGCTTTCGATGTTGTCATGGAAAGGTCGGTTGTTTTTGTTAACATGATCTGCGTTCGCTTGCGGCATTCTGAAAAGTTGAGATGTTTTCATCTCATCACGGCATAAGCGCGCCTGGACAAATGAGCGCGCTGCACCGCATGCGCGTCGCTTCTTTTATGAGCACGCGTCCAAACCTCAGCCAGGTGGTCGCTGAATAAAACTCCTACAAATACCACAGAATCACGGAACAACGTCGGCATTATTTAATCCTATGACCAGTGTTCGTAACAGCTGCCGTATGCATACGGATAGCCTACAATTTAGCTATTTGCAGCTCCCTAAATACAATGACAAGCAGTTTTATAGACGAGGCATTCGGCATTCGCGTTTTCCATTTGGGCCCACAAACTGTCTTAGCTATAGTTGCACGCACATATAGAGCAACGTGTTTCCACTTTCAAAGTGTATGGCAATATTTCAGCCAAGTCAAACAGTTAAAAGATGCTTTGAAAGTTTAAAACTTACCAGAGCAGGCTTCCAGCACTCTGCTAGTGGGGGAGGGGGAGGGGCAGTGCATGGGCTGCACGTGAACTTTTTTTTTTTTTTTTTTTTTTTTCAAACAAACTGAAGTATTTTTAATCTGCATGAAAAGGCTCACTTGAACAGAATTGGCCTTTGATGAACAAAAAACTGAATGGCAATGCTGCATAATTCACGGTTAATAGTTTTCCCACTGAAAATAAAAGCAATGAACATTGTATATAATAAAACACCAGCAATAACATTGGTGCAATAAAAGAAAAATAAAATAATCATGCCTCTCCAAGTATAAAATCTATTTTCTCAAGTGCTGACAAAGACAACAAACATGTTTGACACCACTGATTATGTACAATAACAACAACACTCCTCTACTGATGGTTGTATTTGAAGGTGCAATGCTTCGCAGCCAGTAGCACAGCCCTTGAAGGAGTGTAGCTATGAGCAGCACCTGTGAAATTCAATTTGGAAGGAAAGTAGTGAGTTAAGCGTTGAATTGTCAATCCTTGTTCTATTCTCTGTCACTATCTTTCTAACCATGCTGAACACCCTCTCTGATGATGCATTGCTGTGTGGCACACACAAAAGTGCCTTCATTAAATGCACCAGAGTCTGGAATCTTCCATCTCTCCCTAGCATTGCCCAAAACCTGTCGATCCTGAAGAGAGAAAGAGATGGGTGTTTTTAGTTTATACAAGTTTAGAAAGAGAGATTTTAATTTTTTTAAGTAGCTAAAGCAAACACACACCTTTATGAGATACAAGTTAAAGAACTAAAGACAGAGTATGATAAAACACACATTAAGTGCACATACATTTGTCCAGATCAGTAAGCTATTTTAAGAAAACTGTATATTAAGCTATACATTAGAGAATTAGATCATCTCATTTATAAAAAAAACAACTCAATCCAAAATATTCATTAAAATATTGTGGGAAAGATTTTTTTTGTGTGTTTTTTATTGTGTGTGGTGTGTTTTATTTTTTGAAATATTTTTTTGAGTGTGCAGTTCAACTCTTTTTACTTAGAGACTTAGAGATTTGCATACATACATACATGCCTATTATAAATGTGTATTTTGTGTGTTCACGTCATAGACTGTCAAAAAAAAAAACAAAAAAAAAAAAAACTCACATTTGTGAATATTCACTCTAATGTTGCTCCAAAAACCATGTGGAGTATGTTTAAATGCAAGGAGTAAACAGGGTCTTACCAGAAGAAGCCATGTCACGCAAGCTAAAGACAGACAACAAGATAAAAATAAAAATGTAATTAATTTTAAATGTGAGTGAGACGGGTAAACGCGGGTAAAGAGAAGACTAGGGGCAGCTTGACCTACACGCGGTTAGCTAAGTTTGAGTCAGACAGAACATCTGACTCAATCAGGTACTTGACCCATCTTTTGAATTGATATCACATTAATCGTTTATAAATAATAAATGTTGCATCATTACAATACAATCAACAACAATAACTCTAGCAGATTATTTAACATACCTCAATTCGTATCGCTTCAAGAAGGTCTGCTGCTATCACACATATAGATATGGTCTGCTGTTCTGATATATGACTAGGCTCATATACTAATATACAGCCTCCCCCTACTGGACGCATGAGGAACAACAGGGGCGTAAAACTGCTTGGGGCGTATATCTACCGGCTCCAGGTCTGCAGCCTCCCCCTACTTCACAGGTGTGCTCAACGTCAAGCCGCAGCTCCACGCCAGTGGGCGTGTCTTCCCATTTAAAATATACACAACCATTAAAACGGGAACAGATTATAATTAAAAAACAATCCTTTTTAACCTGTTCACACATGCAAATTATACATCAGTATGACCTGTAAGTTACAAGAATGGGATTGTTAAGGTGTACTGCGTGCTTATTGGGTAGTTTTATGCATAAATTTGATTATTTGAAATTGGCCTCACCACGACGAGAAGCCATGCACAAAACCTAGGTATAAAAGCTCTGCATGTCCTTTACAATTGTATCATATCCCTGACTGTACTTTCAATATCATACTGATAGTGCAGGCAGCTATATGATATTATCAATAAAAGTGATATTGCATATGACATGTTATCTACAAACATTAGCTGATGGGCATTTTGGCTCTTTTTCATGAGCCGGCTCGTTTGACTCGGCTCACTGAAAAGAGCAGGCACTTTTGGCTCACAAACGGCTCTTTAAAAAAACAATAATGTTTTGACTATGATAGGTGTGAAAATTCTAATTACTCACAATGTCTCACAATTTCTTTAAAAATGCCTTGATTTGTTATGAAAAAAGAATACTATTAAACATTTGCATTTAAATTACAACTTTTTAATGTATAGAAACAACAACATTACAAAACAAATACAATCTGAATCTGAACAACATAATAGAACCCATATTAAAGAAAAATAAATAACTGAAAGGATTAAACTGGTCCCTCTTTTTTGGCATGTTATATAACCAACATGAACTATCTCACTAGTTATGTTTTGTATAACTAGCATGAACACACACTTTCGAGGGGCTGATGCGGTTTCTTCTCTCAGTAATAATTTGTCCTGTTTTCAAGAAGACCCTCTCAGAGGGAACGGATGTGGTCACTATGCAGAGTCTCCCTGTCATGACTTTAGTAAGCCATGGGTAGATAGAGGCCTTGTTTTTCCACCAGCTCATTTTCCTGCTTTTGTTTTGTTTTCACAGCTGTTGTGTTTTTCCTCTCCTCTCCTCCGAGTTTGACACTGTGTGTCATTCGCGAACGACCCATCACTAGTCAATATGCATTAGGGCTGCCCTCGACTAAAGATTT
This sequence comes from Cyprinus carpio, assembly GCF_018340385.1. Taxonomy (NCBI): domain Eukaryota; kingdom Metazoa; phylum Chordata; class Actinopteri; order Cypriniformes; family Cyprinidae; genus Cyprinus; species Cyprinus carpio. Next base: position 35,167,906 of record NC_056599.1, on the reverse strand, counting down.
TTCTGGTCGACTAGTAGTCGTTCATTTTAAGCATTAGTTGACTATTAGTCACACTTTTATTAATAAACCACATAAATTATAATAATGAGCCTTTAATTGCCTGCATAGCTAATAAGCCCTCGAGCGCACGCAAAAAAGGCTTGCCACTGCACACCGACGAATATAATCATTATGAATGTGTTAGGGGAAAACAGCAAGTACAATGCATTAACATTTTAATAAATTATTGTTACACTATTGCTTTCTGTTTTCGGTTTAAGAGATGAAGTCGGTGACACTGACTCGTCATCTCTGCGGTATGCACCTGTATGCATGTTTCATACAGATTACATAATCTAAGAATATTTGTTGTCTATTTGAATTGGTTCATTTAAAAGTTTCACTCTCTATAGATATATTTTTTATGTCTGTAATAAGGCAAGCATACACGGAGTTCCGAAGTGACGTGCTAAAGTCCACAGAGTCCGAGACGGCAGAAAGCGCATCGTTTCGTTGTTATTCTGAGTGCACACAAATAAACGTAGAGTCTTTACAGATACAAAAGATGCATTACTATTATCTGTATGACCAAAAATGACGAAGTATTTTAAGAGCAAATGATCGCAGCGGCGCCTCCATCTGTCATGCAGTACCCCAAGCACTATATAATATATAATATCACTATATTATTTCCAGTAGTATTACTATGTTTTTTTGTTTTCCAAGAAATTATTATAAGTGCATGTCAACTGTATTTTAAATAGTATTACTATAGTGTTTTCTATGGTTTTCTTTCAGATGCAGTGTAGAATGTTACTGTAGTACTACTATTACTATGGCATCATAGTATTGCTATTTAAATATTATAGGGTTACTATATATTACCATTCAAAAGTTTGGACACACATACTTTTGACAGGTACTATAGCTTATAAAATAGCACTACAATACAAACTATAGTACTGGTGAAAATGTTATAGAACTTACTATAGGACTACTATTCTTATACAGTAGTATACTATAATAATGCTAAGGTTAACTTTTGTAAGGGTGTGGTTGGTTGGCACACTCTCTGACGTTTTTCTCTGGCATAAGTGTTAGAATATACTAACAAGCAGCAAATACAAGACTAAGGTCTCCACTGTATGTAGTCATGTTGTGCATTTGTGCTCGCAATTACAAAAATGTTTACAGATAATGTCTGGATATATACCATAATTAATGAAAACCAACTTATATCCCAACTATACAGGGCCCCACATTAGCTCTTGAAACCCATCCCCAGAAGTTTATGGCCACACCTGACAGACAGGACCCCTGGTTCAGGCATCCGATCAGGATGCCTCTTAAGCACCATCCACAGGGTAGATTCAGAATGCGCTGAAGGGATTATAAATCTCATCTGCTCTGGGAATGCCTGGGTATCCCATTCAAACCAGCTTATATACAATATTAAAATTAAAGCAATTGCAGCTATGGATATAGCAAATTCAAATTTCAGCACACTGCATTGAGATTGGGGAAGACTATAAGTCTTATTGGAGTGCTTCAGCTGTGATCTTTGAGGGTTTACAAAGTATATACTTTGTTGTCATGTTTTCCATCATCTGTCATATTTGTGATATGTTTGTTCTCTTTCTAGCTGTCGAAGATCCTGAACCACCAAGCCCAAAGGAGATCTTACAAAGTAAGAGAAACAAATATATTATTCACAGATATCTGTATATACTATTGAGTATATACAATATACAATATACATATTTTTTGTGAAGGAGTTTGGCAGTGGCAATCTGGGGAACAAAGACTCTGTGGGAAAGAAGTCTCACAGGGAAGGAATGCGCAACGACCAAAACAACCAAGCAGCGTTTAACCCCCCAGAAACTTCAGACATTAAAAGGTAGCAGTAATAAATAAATAAATAGTAATACATTTTTCTTTGTTCTGGTGCGACAGAAGCATTACTGTTTATCTGTACATTCCTTTTTAGTCTGCTTTAAGGAGTGGCTTGTCAAAAAGAATGTGGAGGAGACAGAGTTGCAGGCCAGATGGGGAAAGGCTGGACGGGACATCACTGAAAAAATAATGGACATTAACAAACAAACAAAAAGTGCTCAAAAGAAAATTTGAGCACTTAAGATAAATTGATAATTGAAAAGATAATTGTTGTGTATGTGTTTTATTGTAATTTGCTTGTTGAGCCAGATGAGAGTTGTTGTTGTTTTGTTTTTGTTTTTTTGTTAAATATGTGTTATTATTGTGTTAATGTTTACTTATTTTATTAAATTATTGTTATTATTAAATTAACTTTTTTTTCTTATTAAATGACTGCTTGTATTTTCATGATTTTCATCATATCAAAATTCAATGTAGTTAGCATTCCACCCTGGTGAACAGGCTACCATCCTCAACATCTATGTTTACGGCACAGTTTCCAATGTTAGTAACCAGCATCCCATGCTGGTCACCAGCATACCAGCAAGACCAGCATATGATGTGTTTTGGTGCTGGTATGCTGGTGACCAGCATGGGATGCTGGTGATTGAATGCAGGAAACTGCTTGTGACTAGCATGGGATGCTGGTGCTGGTATGCTGGTGAGCAGCATGGGATGCTGGTGCTGGTATGCTGGTGAGCAGCATGGGATGCTGGTGCTGGTATGCTGGTATGCTGGTGACTAGCATGGGATGCTGGTGCTGGTATGCTGGTGACTAGCATGGGATGCTGGTACTGGTATGCTGGTGACTAGCATGGGATGCTGGTGCTGGTATGCTGGTGCTGGTATGCTGGTGACTAGTATGGGATGCGGGTGCTGAGCTGGAGGGGGTTGGGGGGTAGCTCTGTATAGCTTGTGGGGGTGCTGGTATGCTGGTGACTAGCATGGGATGCTGGTGCTGGTATGCTGGTGACTAGCATGGGATGCTGGTGCTGGTATGCTGGTGACTACCATGGGATGCTGGTGCTGGTATGCTGGTGACTAGCATGGGATGCTGGTGCTGGTATGCTGGTGACTAGCATGGGATGCTGGTGCTGGTATGCTGGTGACTAGCATGGGATGCTGGTGCTGGTGACCAGCACGGGATGCTGGTGACTGAATGCTGGAAACTGCTTGTGACTAGCATGGGATGCTGGTGCTGGGATACTGGTGACTAGCATGGGATGCTGGTGCTGGGATACTGGTGAGCAGCATGGGATGCTGGTGCTGGTATGCTGGTGACCAGCATGGGATGCTGGTGATTGAATGCAGGAAACTGCTTGTGACTAGCATGGGATGCTGGTGCTGGTATGCTGGTGAGCAGCATGGGATGCTGGTGCTGGTATGCTGGTGAGCAGCATGGGATGCTGGTGCTGGTATGCTGGTATGCTGGTGACTAGCATGGGATGCTGGTGCTGGTATGCTGGTGAGCAGCATGGGATGCTGGGGCTGGTATGCTGGTATGCTGGTGACTAGCATGGGATGCTGGTGCTGGTATGCTGGTGCTGGTATGCTGGTGACTAGCATGGGATGCGGGTGCTGGTATGCTGGTGACCAGCATGGGATGCTGGGGCTGGTGCTGGTATGCTGGTGACTAGCATTGGGATGCTGGTCCTGGTATGCTGGTGACTAGCATGGGATGCTGGTACTGGTATGCTGGTGACTATCATGGGATGCTGGTGCTGGTATGCTGGTGACTAGCATGGGATGCTGGTCCTGGTATGCTGGTGACTAGCATGGGATGCTGGTGCTGGTATGCTGGTGACTAGCATGGGATGCTGGTGCTGGTGACCAGCACGGGATGCTGGTGACTGAATGCTGGAAACTGCTTGTGACTAGCATGGGATGCTGGTGCTGGGATACTGGTGACTAGCATGGGATGCTGGTGCTGGGATACTGGTGAGCAGCATGGGATGCTGGTGCTGGTATGCTGGTGACCAGCACGGGATGCTGGTGATTGAATGCTGGAAACTGCTTGTGACTAGCATGGGATGCTGGTGCTGGGGATACTGGTGACTAGCATGGGATGCTGGTGCTGGTATGCTGGTGAGCAGCATGGGATGCTGGTGCTGGTATGCTGGTGACTAGCATGGGATGCTGGTGCTGGGATGCTGGTGAGCAGCATGGATGCTGGGGCTGGGATGCTGGTGAGCAGCATGGGATGCTGGGGCTGGGATGCTGGTGAGCAGCATGGGATGCTGGGGCTGGGATGCTGGTGAGCAGCATGGGATGCTGGGGCTGGGATGCTGGTGAGCAGCATGGGATGCTGGGGCTGGGATGCTGGTGAGCAGCATGGGATGCTGGGGCTGGGATGCTGGTGAGCAGCATGGGATGCTGGGGCTGGGATGCTGGTGAGCAGCATGGGATGCTGGGGCTGGGATGCTGGTGAGCAGCATGGGATGCTGGGGCTGGGATGCTGGTGAGCAGCATGGGATGCTGGGGCTGGGATGCTGTGAGCAGCATGGGATGCTGGGGCTGGGATGCTGGTGAGCAGCATGGGATGCTGGGGCTGGGATGCTGGTGAGCAGCATGGGATGCTGGTGATTGAATGCTGGAAACTGCTTGTGACTAGCATGGGATGCTGGTGCTGGTATGCTGGTGAGCAGCATGGGATGCTGGGGCTGGTATGCTGGTGCTGGTATGCTGGTGACTAGCATGGGATGCTGGTGCTGGTATGCTGGTGCTGGTATGCTGGTGACTAGTATGGGATGCTGGTGCTGGTATGCTGGTGACTAGCATGGGATGCTGGTGCTGGTATGCTGGTGACTAGCATGGGATGCTGGTGCTGGTATGCTGGTGACTAGCATGGGATGCTGGTGCTGGTATGCTGGTGACTAGCATGGGATGCTGGTGCTGGTATGCTGGTGAGTAGCACTGGGATGCTGGTGCTGGTATGCTGGTGACTACCATGGGATGCTGGTGCTGGTATGCTGGTGACTACCATGGGATGCTGGTGCTGGTATGCTGGTGACTAGCATGGGATGCTGGTGCTGGTATGCTGGTGACCAGCATGGGATGCTGGTGATTGAATGCTGGAAACTGCTTGTGACTAGCATGGGATGCTGGTGCTGGGATACTGGTGACTAGCATGGGATGCTGGTGCTGGTATGCTGGTGAGCAGCATGGGATGCTGGTGCTGGTATGCTGGTGACTAGCATGGGATGCTGGGGCTGGTATGCTGGTGAGCAGCATGGGATGCTGGGGCTGGGATGCTGGTGAGCAGCATGGGATGCTGGGGCTGGGATGCTGGTGAGCAGCATGGGATGCTGGGGCTGGTATGCTGGTGAGCAGCATGGGATGCTGGGGCTGGTATGCTGGTGAGCAGCATGGGATGCTGGGGCTGGTATGCTGGTGAGCAGCATGGGATGCTGGGGCTGGTATGCTGGTGAGCAGCATGGGATGCTGGTGCTGGGATGCTGGTGAGCAGCATGGGATGCTGGGGCTGGGATGCTGGTGAGCAGCATGGGATGCTGGGGCTGGGATGCTGGTGAGCAGCATGGGATGCTGGGGCTGGTATGCTGGTGAGCAGCATGGGATGCTGGGGCTGGTATGCTGGTGAGCAGCATGGGATGCTGGGGCTGGTATGCTGGTGAGCAGCATGGGATGCTGGGGCTGGTATGCTGGTGACTAGCATGGGATGCTGGTGATTGAACACTGGAAACTGCTTGTGACTAGCATGGGATGCTGGTGTTGGTATGCTGGTGACTAGCATGTAGGGCTGTATTACTCAAGTCCGGACTTGGACTCGAGTCCGGACTCGAGACATTTTTCTATCGTCTCGGACTTGTCTCGGACTCGTTTGTGTTTGCACTCGGACTTGTCTCGGACTTGGTCATTGGACTCGCCAAATGTTCTCGTTGGTCTCGATCGAGTCCAGCAAAAAAAAAAAAGATCCTTCAAAACAAAAGCACATTTGCATGTCGCGACTGAAAACGTGTGGAAAACGCAAGGCGCGCCGCTTTCTCCTTTTTTCCAAAGCACTCTGTAGCCTGCGCTCTATGCTTGCGCTCCAGTGGCGTCTGCAGTTGCTCAGAAACCATTACCTGCACTAAAAATCCCTTGCAGTAGCTCTGCTAATAAATTCATTTTAAAAATGGCTATCCTTGTACAGCTATGATCTGTCACGATACGCACACAGACAGGTAGATCCAATTGCAGTAAGTCTTTATTAGGGGCAATCCAAAATCATAAATCCAGCCAGGCAGGGGTCAAAACCAAACATAAACCGTCCAAAACACGAAACACAAACACTCACGAGGGAACCAGGAAAAAGCAGGGTGACATTCAACAAGGACTCCGTAACAAAGACAGAACAACCAGGGTATTTAAAGACAGGTGCAAACAAGGTAAGTGGTGACAGCTGAATACAATGAACAGTGATGAGCAGCTTAGGCTAGTGGGAAATGAAGTTCTGACGAAGATGACAATAAGGGGAAGTGAGACCTCTAGTGGCCACCCAGGGAGACACAGAATAGACACCGTGACACTACCCCTCCTCTAAGGAGCAGCTTCCAGATGCTCCTCAGAACCAAATAAACACAAAACAAAGAGACCAGGAGGGAGGTGGACTGGTGGAGGCAGAACAGGGGGGAGGGATGGCGGGCCAGGCCCGTGTAGGGGAACTGGGACCGGCAGTGATGGCTCCCCTGGTAGCCCAGGTGGCTCGGTCAGATCAGGGGCCATGGTGGGACCCGAAAGTTCAGGGGGACCACGAGGGACCAGGCAGTTCAGGTGGCCACGGTGGACCCGAAAGTTCAGGGGACCACGAGGGGCCAGGCAGTTCAGGTGGGCCACGGTGGATCAGTCCATTCTCGTTTGTGCAGACGGCCAGGGAGGAATTCGCCATTTTGAGTGGCCCGAACGGAACCTGCCAATCGGGGAGCCAGTAAGGAGCAGGCTGTGGCGATGGCCAGGTCACGGCATTGGGAACGGCATCGGGAACGGCCTCAGACAAGGGCACCGCCTCGGGAACGGCCTTGGACACGGGTATCGCCTCCGGAACCATCTCGGGCCCCGCATCGGCCTCTGGAACAGCATCGGGCACCGCCTCGGGAATGGCCTCAGGAACGGCATCGGACAAGGACACCGCCTCGGGAACGACCTCGGCATCGGGCACCGCCTCGGGAACGGTCTCAGGGAACGGCCTCAGGAATGGCCTCAGGAACGGCATTGGACAAGGACCCCGCCTCGGGAACGGCCTCGGCATCGGGCACCGCCTCGGGAACGGTCTCAGGAACGGCCTCAGGAACGGCATTGGACAAGGACACCGCCTCGGGAACGGCCTCGGGCACGACCTCGGGCTCCGCCTTGGGAACAGCCTCGGGCTCGACATCGGACAAGGACACCGCCTCGGGAACGACCTCGGCATCGGGCACCGCCTCGGGAACGGTCTCAGGAACGGCCTCAGGAATGGCCTCAGGAACGGCATTGGACAAGGACCCCGCCTCGGGAACGACCTCGGCATCGGGCACCGCCTCGGGAATGGCCTCAGGAACGGCATTGGACAAGGACACCGCCTCGGGAACGGCCTCGGGCACGACCTCGGGCTCCGCCTCGGGAACAGCCTCGGGCTCGACATCGGACAAGGACACCGCCTCGGGAACGACCTTGGCATCGGGCACCGCCTTGGGAATGGCCTCAGGAACGGCATCGGACAAGGACACCGCCTCGGGAACGGTCTCAGGAACGGCATCGGACAAGGACACCGCCTCGGGAACGACCTCGGGATCGGGCACCGCCTCGGGAATGGCCTCCGGAACGGCATCGGACAAGGACACCGCCTCGGGAACGACCTCGGCATCGGGCACCGCCTCGGGAACGGTCTCAGGAACGGCCTCAGGAACGGCATTGGACAAGGACACCGCCTCGGGAACGGCCTCGGGCACGACCTCGGGCTCCGCCTCGGGAACGGCCTCGGGGCTTGACCTCGGACAAGGACAACCGCCTCGGCAACGGCCTCGGCATCGGGCACCGCCTCGGGAACGGTCCTCGGCATCGGGCACCGCCTCGGGAACGGTCTCGGGAACGGCCTTGGACAAGGACACCGCCTCGGGAACGACCTCGGCCTGCGCATCGGGCACCGCCTCGGCCTCCGGAACAGCATCGGGCACCGCTTCGGCATCGGGCACAGCCTCGGGCACCGCCTCGACCTGCGGAACAGCATCGGTCACCGCCTCGCATCATCGGGCACAGCCTCGGCATCGGAAACAACATCGGGCACCGCCTCGGCATCGGGAACAACATCGGCCACCACCGCCTCGACCTCCGGAACAGCCTCGGTCTCGGGCATTACATCGGGAACCGTCTCTGGCACCGCCTCGGCCTCGGGCACCGCCTCGGCATCGGGCACCGCCTCGGCATCGGGCACCGCCTCGGGCACCGCCTCGGGCACCGCCTCGGCAACGGGCACCGCCTCGGCATCGGGCACCGCCTCGGCATCGGGCACCGCCTCGGCATCGGGCACCGCCTCGGCCACCGCATCGGGCACCGCCTCGGCATCGGGCACCGCATCGGCACCGCATCGGGCACCGCATCGGGCACCGCCTCGGCAACCACATCGGGCACCGCATCGGGAACCGCCTCGGCATCGGGCACCGCCTCGGGCACCGCCTCGGCATCGGGGACCGCCTCGGCATCGGGCACCGCCTCGGCATCGGGCACCGCCTCGGCATCGGACATTGCATCGGGAACCGCCTCGGCATCGGGCACCGCCTCGGCATCGGACATTGCATCGGGAACCGCATCGGGCACCGCCTCGGCATCGGGCACCGCCTCGGCATCGGGCACCGCCTCGGCATCGGGAACCGCCTCGGGCACCGCCCTGGCATCGGGGGACCGCCTCGGCCACCGCCCTGGCATCGAGCACCGCCTCGGCATCGGGCACCGCCTCGGCATCGGGCACCGCCTCGGGCACCGCCTCGGCCTCGTGCATAGCATCGGGAACCGCTTCTGTCTCGGCCACCTTCTCGGCCTCGGGCCTTGCATCGGGAACCGCCTCGGGCTCGGCATCGGGCACCGCCTCGGGAACGGCCTCGGATTGGGCACCGCCTCGGTATCGGAAAGAACATCGGGCACCGCCTCGGCATCGGGAACCTTGGACACCTCCGTCTTGATGGAAGGGGGCTGCTTGGTAGGGTACTTCTTCCTGGACGGCAGCGGCCTGCTCGGGAACGTCCTCCTGGACGGCAGCGGCCTGCTCGGGAACGTCCTCCGGGCTTTGAGGAACGGCTGACGCCTGTCTCCTCCTCCTGCGGCCTCTATGGTGACGTGCCGGTGGCTCCTTGACGGAAGACTCAGGCGTTGAGTCAACCATCTTGTCTGCCAACACAGGTGTAGATTCGACCCTCCTGTGCAGTGGTGCTGGGCTGGTGGTCATCTCGTGCTGTGGTGCTGGGCTGGCGGCCATCTTGTGCTGTGGCGCTGGGCTGGCGGCCATCTTGTGCTGTGGTGCTGAACTGGCGGCCATCTTGTGCTGTGGCGCCGGGCTGGCGGCCATCTTGTGCTGTGGCGCTGGGTTGGCGGCCATCTTGTGCTGTGGCGCTGGGCTGGCGGCCCTCTTCTCTGGAGACACAGGTGTGGTCGAAGTATCCCATTGAGCACGATGGCACAGGTAATGGGTAAACCCCCAAAAGTCTAGGATCTCCAGCCCCTTCATCTCCCATTGAGGTAAAGGGTCATCCAGACAGTTGTTAAAAAAGTCCTTCAGTGCTGCATCATTATAACCCATCCCGACCGCCATGGTCCAAAACAATTGCGCCAGGCCACCCACCTCACTCCCCCTTTGACGAAGGGTGGTTAAGTTCCGGAATCTCCCCCTCCGTTCCTCCATGGTGGCTGGGGAACCGATTCGAAATCCCACACCGCTGGATCTAGGCATGACGGAGTCCTTCTGTCACGATACGCACACAGACAGGTAGATCCAATTGCAGTAAGTCTTTTATTAGGGGCAATCCAAAATCATAAATCCAGCCAGGCAGGGGTCAAAACCAAACATAAACCGTCCAAAACACGAAACACAAACACTCACGAGGGAACCAGGAAAAAAGCAGGGTGACATTCAACAAGGACTCCGTAACAACGACAGAACAACCAGGGTATTTAAAGACAGGTGCAAACAAGGTAAGTGGTAACAGCTGAATACAATGAACAGTGATGAGCAGCTTAGGCTAGTGGGAAATGAAGTTCTGACGAAGATGACAATAAGGGGAAGTGAGACCTCTAGTGGCCACCCAGGGAGACACAGAACAGACACCGTGACATGATCAGCTGTTTCTCCATCTTGGCTTAGCTTTCAATTTTGTTACGGGAAAGGATGTGCATGACCAGCGGCGCACTTGCTGCGTTCTGAGAAGTTTCGATGTTTCTAATTTAATTTTCTACTTGTTAGATTGTGTTTTATTTATGTCTACACCTAGGTAGCCTTAAATTTACCAATAATGAAATACTTATTAATGTTGTACAGTATAGGGGTTGCAAGAGTAGTGATTTCTACTAGTTGATTTTTTATTTGAAAAATACTTGAGTTACTCGACTACTCGTGGTTCATGCTATTGTAAATGAAAACACATTAAATAGTTTTTTTTTATCAATAAGCGCTTATTAATTTATAGCCTTATGCAACAATTACATATGTAAATTTGCAAAACTTTATAATTGACACTACATATATAAATTTTCATGTAACAGCCAGTATTTGTAGCAATCACAACATTTTTCGTATCTGCAGTACTTCGTTTTGATACGAGTACAGTATCGGGTGTTAAACTAAAATTGACAAGACCGTTATGACATTTTTTATCATTTTTTTTTTTCATAGTATTTATCACTGAACAAAGTAGGCAAGTCGTGTTAAAGCCTACTGAGAGAGAATGAGAGACTGAGACGTCGCAAAACTATTAATTTCTAAAATAAATATTTATCATGCAAGCAGAGAGATGTCATGACAAACACATTTAGTGATCATTTCAACACGACTGAGGTCTGTGTATCCATCCAAGCGCACATTTTCATTACCTCAGTCAGAACTCTTTAAAAAGCGACCAAACGGAGTCTTAATCCGAGAAAAACGACGTTTAGTGAACTTCACTAAACAAATGCGCGTGACTGCCGCGCGAAAAACCAGCAAAAGGCATCATAACGAAAGATGCAAACATGGTAGGACAAAGTAGAAAATGTGGGCAGGTGCGTGTTTCATTTCATAGTCCGTATCTACTTTGTATTTCAAATGTTACACTAATTAAGTTATATTACAGACGAGAACTGCATTTCGCGATTATTATTTGCAACTACTTTTTTTTGAGAGAGAACTTTTGGTTTGCTTGTTTTTGATTATAGAGACATATTTTTAAAACAGACGCGCAACGCGGGCTAGCCCCAGATTTTTTGATTGGTGTCAACTGGCGCCCGTACAACCGCTGGACGGACTTGTTTCGTTGAGATTATGATGTTATTCATATCGTAGCCTAAGGGTTTACAATTAAAAAAAGCAAGAAATTGCCTTTTAAACGGATCCATTTACAAAATATACTGTAATAGGTTTGTTTTGTTTAACGAAGGAAAGATTTTAATAATTAAATTGTAATTGATCTTAAATGTATTACACATTCTAGGTGATATTACTAAAACCCTGCCAAGCTCTGATTTCTGGAGAGATGCAACGGAATAAGCCCTTTTTAAGAGGTTGTGTTGAGAATGTTCTGGTAGCCAATCTAAAATAGGATAGTTGGTACATTTGTTTGTTGATTTGCTTTACAATTTAATTACATATACATTGATTTTTTACTAGTAACTAAGCCCTTGCCCCCTTGGGATGAAGGAGAAGACATGCGGGAGTCTTGACCACTTCTTTACACTTTCCGCAAACTCAGGACGCTCATTGTGAATCTTCAGTATGCTAACATCAGTATTGATATATAACGTCTCGTGACAACAACTATGGTAGTAAAGGGGTCTGTTTAATAATGAAATTATATAGATACAATGTATACCACATAACATGGGTTGGAAAACTTTGCTAGTTTATTCAACTTCTGTTTTGCCTGGATTTGTAGATGAGATTACTTAAAAGGGCTTTGAATGCCAGAGTAAACGGATCCTTGACCGTGGTTTTTGTTTTGGGGGGGGGGGTAGCAGGAACATCAGGTATTCTGTAGTTCTGTTTACCGATTGGCAAGACTTATATTCATTAAAGGCAAGATTTTATTCTATAACTTGTGTTTTTTCTCTTTAAACACTCTAGAGACCAGAAAACCGAAACAACTGCTCCCCATGGGTAAGAAGACAAAAACTAGGAGCTTGCGAAATGTTGTCACCCTTTGTAAGTCGTGGTACTAGTAATAAAACCGTAAAGTTTTTTTCCTAAGCAAACTGTCACCTTTTGCAAAATGTTTCTTTATAGGCATGTTTTACTTCATGGTATATGAATTCTTTAATACGGCATGGCATAACTATTTGTCATTCGAATTTAACATTTAAAACCTGAGGGCAGTTGACAATGATGCGGGTAGCCAGAAGGTAGCATAGACCTCTGAATCTGAAGAACAGTGAGATACAAATAAGTAAATAGATACCTTGTAATGCATTCGTAAAAATTATACATAGCAGACAGCTTATCATAGCTGTTACTATGGGGAAACCTTGCCCCCTTGGGATTGAAATATTATAGGGCACAAATCTTAGTTGGTAAACAAAAAATTGTTTGAAGCAACCTTAGAACCGCTTTATTGCTCACTTTTAAAAAATGATCATTATTGTATCACATCTTTCAGTACAGATTGGAAAGACTTTGAATTAAAGACACAACTGGGATAATGATAACTCTTGTTTTTCTATAACATGGTATTGAAAAAAAAAAAAACATCCTCAGGTTTGAAAGTCAATCTGTAAGTTTTATTAAAAGTGTTTGTTTGTTTACGTAGATTTGTTGCCAGTTCGTTCATTTCAAAATGATTGTCCTTCCTTTGGAAGTGGGTGCATATGTCTGTATTACAGTTGCCTTTAACATTTTTAACCAAGGCAAAACAATTAATAAATAAACCAGTAAGTGAAGACATCCTGTTTCCCCTCCGTACAACAAACGGAGAAATTCCGAGGCATTCCTTTTAATGACAAAAACACAACAAGCTTGCAGGTTGTCAATTATGTAAATTGGCTTGAAAAAGCCAACTGACTGAACGATGCTTGGACATTTTTATCATATTTGGTATCTTTCTAAGCCAAATTACTTGGATAAATGACTAGATTAAAAATGAGAGCATCTTTTGCTGAGACTGAAAATTTCTGACTCTAAATTCCTAGGCTTTCATAGCTAAAATTCCCAAGCTGTGGTTACTTTGGGAAAAACCTGATTGAAATTATAAACACAATCGAAGTCCAAAATTTACTTTGATTTGTATTTAACATTGAAAATTTAACATGATTTAACAACACTTGGACCAACTTATTATTTCTCTTGTTCCGAGATAAAAATGGCTCCCATGGAATGGAAACCAAGAACTGCTAAAAAACCACCAGGAAGATATCAAAAAATCATCCTTGAAGGGGCCCCGCCACGGATAATTGTCACAGGCACTGAGGGGTATGATGAGCTCCTACACAACCAAGCTTGGTGCAATTCAGCTACTTGGCCAGGAGACATTTTGGACAGACGAGAGAGAGGGGAGTGTGTTTACTCTCTGCCAAGCAAATGGGACGAGGTGGACAAAGGAACAGTTCCATCAGGAATTTGAATCAGTGGCAGAGATCCCAAACGTTTGGAAGCGAACATTTTACATTGGACGTAGAGAAATGGGTATTGTAATGTTGAAATTACATGGCATGTATGTGTTATAAACTTGCTCTTGTGCTAATACAGTACCAATTGCATGTTGTATCTACAGACGTCATTTGCCTTGATGATAGCAGCTCAATATCAGGTATGTACCATGATTTTTGATGACACTTTTTAAGTTCCGTGTATGTTTTGTAATACAGTTGCTCATTAATGATATTGTTTAGTATGTGTTCCATTTATTTATATATCACTCTCTTCTTTTCTCAGGAATTGGTGAAAGTGAAGTGGACTATGGTAACTTCAGTTTACCAATTTATATTTTTAAGTAAAGTCTTGCTAAAATATTACTGTTGAATATTTGGATGTTTAGATAACACTGATGATCTTGATGGTTGTTTGTAGGATTTCCAACCAAAGAGATCCAGAAGTTTAGGAAGATGTACAGACCAAAGTGTAGTGAGGGGGTTAGGTTCAGGCCAGCATGCTGGGAGATCAGAAAGCGCTGATCAAGTTCCAGGTTCAGAAAGATCACTTTACATACATGCATACAGTGCATTCATTCAAACAGACAGACCAACATTACATGCTGATCCAAATTCAGACTCACCAGTTGCAGTGAGATTTACTAGTGCTGGTAAATCATTTAAGGGTTACTTCACCCCAAATGAAAATTTGATATGAATTACAGATTACAGTAACCATGGATGTCCAGCTCCAAAAAATGTCCAGCTTCCACTTTTAATGTGGAAGAAAAACTAGATCAAGACGAATCTTGGTCAGTGGTTATTTTCCATTTTGAATATTCAAAAAGGTCCTTATTTCATTACACAAAGATAATCAACAACATGCTTTTTGACTATGCTTCAATAAATGTCAAGATTTTAAGAATAATGAAAATTAGTGCATTTATCACAAAAAAAAAAAAAACTATTATATTACATTACATTTGTCATTCCTTAATGATGTGTTTAATTTAGTTACAATGTTTATTCTTAAGGTTTGTAAACCTCCAAATTTGTAAACAGTAGTTAAATTGTCATGCATTTCCGTTATATGCATAAATCATGCATTTCATTAGTTAGTTTTGCCACTGTCAAGACAGTTTACATAATTTTAAGTAATGTACATAGCAACATAAAACTTTGAAAAGGATTGCGGTCTGTGAGATAAAAAAAATAGCTCATGATTTACTTTACTTCAGTCCACTGTTGTATTGTAACTGCTACTCCTGGTCAGAAACTTCCATAATTTTATAGTTTATATGTGGGATTACTTATTTACCACTAAGTGTAATGGTGAAAAACATGAATATTTATCATTGCATAAAATTTAGTATTGCATAAAAACTAATGCCTGTAACTGAACCCAGAATACTTTAAATATACTTTATAAATTGTGTGTATGTCTACTTTTTGTCCTTCTGGAGCTTGACATATTTGGTCATAATGAACTGTACCTTGTGTAGAAAATGTTATAAACATTGTTACAAATGTTACTTTTTCCTTTTGTGTCTTATGTGGAAATAATAATACCATATGCAACAGCACAAGGGTGATTAAATCATGGCAGAATGTTAATTTTAAAGCAATCTAATTGATTTTTCAGAGCAAAGTGCAAGTGGGTACACTCCTCCAGAACTTGTTGCAGAGAAACCCATCCCGGAAGGCATAGGATCTGCAGAAAAAGATAGATGTCCACAAAATCAAGTTTTTTATGTGTCGTCAAATGTTGTAACCATATTACCATCATGTAAGTAATATTGCCAACCATAACACATAAGTTTACAATATTTTTTGTTAATTAGGATTAAAGTGGATATATTCTTTAAATGCATGAAATAATAGCAGTTTTTTTTTTTTTCTCAAATCTCAACTTTATTAAATATAGTGTATGTTCCGCGCCTCCCATATGTGGATGAGTCGCAAATCCATTTCAAAGAAGAGAACCTGCTGGGTGAAGGTGCATTTGGAAGAGTGTATAGAGGCTACTTTCAGGGTACCCCTGCTGCCATTAAAAAGATTCTCTATGGCACTGCAGGACTTCCAGACCAAGATATCCAGCACGAGATTCTGGTCTCACTGTAAGATTAATTTGATCTTATAATAAATTTTAATTTGATCTTATATTAACATTTGGGGAGAACTGAACAGTTAGGAATAACAACAGGTGCATTTCTACCATGTGCTAGTTATATTGTTGTCATTTAAGATTTACTTTATAATTTGCTAAATGCCTGTAACATTTCATTGTATTTTATAGCAGACTGAGCCACCCCAATATTGTTCGACTCATGGCTGCAGCCCGCACTGACAACGCCTTCCTGCTGGCCAATGAGTATATACACGGCACAACCCTGGAGGATGCACTACACAATGACAATTCTTGTGTTAAGGTAAAATAAATAAAAATCATATTTTTCATGTAACATTTGTGGAGATTTGTCTTTGTATTTTTTTTGTAATATTTTATTTGTATTATATTGATATAAGAGGGAGAGCCGCACTCTGTCATTCTCTTTTATTAATTAAAATGTAACACTTTACAATAAGGTTCATTAGTTAATAGTAGATAACAGTATTTAGTTAACATGAACTAACAATGAACAATAGTTCTATAGCATTTATAGATCTTAATGTTAATTTCAACATGTACTAATGCATTATTAAAATCAAAAGTTGTATTTGTTAACATTAGTTAATGCACTGTGAACTACTGTAAACGTACTGTTCATTGTTAGTTCATGTTAGTTAAGTACATTAACTAATGGTAACAAATTACCTTATTGTAAAGTGTTACCAGTAAATGTAGCAGAGTTATCTTCACAATCTTTTTCATGCATACGTCAGTAGGCAACAATTATTTATAAATATAACGACAACTGTACATGTGTTATTGTTTTCTAATAGTAAAGCAAATCAGGCAACAAAACCTTAACAAAATTGTCTCTTGTTGTTTATTTATTTATTTATTTTTTTGTGAAGATTATGCTGTGTTGTGCGTGTATCTCCGTCTTTGGTGAAATATAACTCTTTCAAACTCTTTCATAAGTCTGTTATTCAAATTTCAATTGTAATTTTTTTTTTTAGCTTGAAGGAGATGACAGTTATTTTGTTGCCCTCGACATCTCGATGGCCATTGAGTACATCCATTCCAAAAATGTCATCCATCAAGATTTAAAGCCACCCAATATTTTGGTAAGACTTTTTTCTAGTTAATCAGCAAGTATATGTAAAAACATATACATTTAATGATTTAAAACCTATTTTGATACTATTAACAGATCGACCAGTTCTCAAAAAAGGCTGTACTGACAGACTGGGGCCTTGCCAACATCAGAGACACGGTTGTACTACGACAAGGAAGCAGACTTACTGGAGGAGGAATAGGGCCAATGGGTGGAACCTTTCTTTATATGGCCCCAGAGTGTCTGGTTGAATTTGAACAGGCTTCCAGAAGTTCTGACATCTGGTCTCTGGGAGCAACATACCTGGAGATTTTCACGAAATCAGTGCCATGGACAGTGAAAAACCAAAGAGAGTTGTGCAGTCTAATGGCCAAAAAGGTGCCACCACATGCTTTACAACATCTGAGCGACAAGTACCAGTTTATTGGTACAATGTTACACTATGATGTAGCATCGAGACCTGAAGCTTCCTCTGTGGTGCTGTCCCTAAAAACAGTGGAGGGGCCAGATTTAAAGAGCCGTTATGGTTACGAATGGTAAATGTTACAGATTATCACATAGACTGTGCAAGTTGTCATTTCAGTTTGTAGTACAAAAACCAATGTTGGTAAAATGTTAACATTATAATCACAGCCGTTCTCTCTCTCTCTGTCTAACACTGCTGGTATGTTTCATTATTTGTTTCAATGTATGTTCACATCATTAAACATGTTTTGCATCTTCATTTGTAGCACTTTTTTAATAATTTGGTCCCTTTATATGTATTTATTTTGTTGATGAGCAGTTTAAAAAGTCCCTGTCTCATTGGCCAGCAGTTGGTATATTTCATTTGCCTCTGCAAATGTGGATGGAATGGGAGTGCCTCTTGTTTGAAGGACTGTGGTGAATTTCTCCACCAACATGAGGTAAGCCGCCAAAGACCCATCTGGTGATGATGGGAAGTTTGTATTTTGCAGAATAGCCTCTGATATTTTTCTGAATTCTTCATTTGCCACCAACAAAGGCTCATCTACTCCACAAACAAGCTGTTCTGCATACTTCAGGAGGTCGTTGTCTACTTTGCAGAGCATATCAGCAAAGCCTGCAGGAAGATATAAATTCCTTTTTCATATTGGGTACTGCTTTTCTGAACCTTTTTAATTTGGATGATAAACAGATACCTTCGGGTGGGGAAGTAAAGAGAAGGTCTGGTTTCCCAAATGGACCTGGAGCATTCCTTTGCTTGCGAATGTCATGAGTGTCCCACAGTCTTTGCTCTATGTTCAGCTCTCTCTCAAGAAGGGGAAGCTGTGTATATTGCAGGCAATTTCTGTAGGTTAACATGTATTGTTATTTTTTTCATTTAATGAGAGCAGATACATGGGGGCTGACAAGAAGTTTTAACTTACATGTGTACAGGATTGTCTAAATTGAGCATGCCAGATTCCATCATGGCCTAAAAACACATTTTTTTAGATAAGTAAATCTATTACAAAAATGCCTTCAATTTAGCATCAATAAGCATGTGCTATACATTCCAACTGAGACAAAAACAAAGTTCACCTCAAATGTCACCTGCCATTTTTTGATCCATGTTTTCTTCAGCATACTGTTGAAGCATTCAGCTCGCTAATAAAACAAAATAGACAAAATTTTATTATTTATATATATTATATATATATATATATGTATTGCATGCATTATAATATATAAATCCATTTATGCTCACATGCCTGGTTATGTACTGATGTGCCCACTCTGAAGGAGTCTTGTCCTTGATCACCAGACTCCCGGAAGTGAAATGCCACTTGCATCTGTCCGACGAGAAGATTTTCCTTTCCTCTGTCTGCCCTTATGAATCGTGGGCAACCTATAATGAATACAAGTAATATTTTCAATAATAATAATATTGTCTACTGATATAAGAAGCTCTCACCTATCATGTTCATTGTAAGATATCAAATATACTTACCACTGTGTTCCTGAATGGCATCAAAGAAGTACCTTGCAACGAAGGTTTGCTGTCGGTTTGAGGTGCCAGCCTTAAGCCAAATGATTTTCCTAGAAAACCTATTAAAGCCATTTCAAGTATGTTAACAGAAATATAAAATAAGTTAGATTACATTTTAGAGACTAAAATTACTAAGCAATGAACTTCATTAAATGTACAGGTTGTATACCCATCAATACCAAGATATGTCCAGATTCCAAAGAATTTCAATTTGTCATTTCCTACAACAAATTATAAAATATGCATCACAATAAATATATTTCATTTAATCAAAACATCAGTCAGAAAAGTAGTTAATGCTCTTTACTCTACTCTGTTTTCGATATCTATGACTTTCTTCAGCATCTGTAACACTACTTTTTTTTTATTCATATTCACTTAATAATTAATAATATTTACCATCAATATGCCAAGTGTAATTTGGTCCATGGCTGAAGTAGTTCCTACGTTCAATCCTTTTTTTCCCAGGACATCTTCTAAGAAGACCACTGGCATCAAGTTCTCTCATTATTAGAGCCACATCATTCCTAGAGAAATAACAGAGAGAAACATTTTGGGGGAAAAAAGCTTGACCATATCTTTAAAAAACAGGGTTAATATAGATAATATATATACCTGTAGCAAGGCTGGATTCCTCTGACATCACGAACCCGTTTGTGCATTGCACGGATTCCTTGCCAAGGTGACCAGTGCATAAGCTCACTCTAAATAAATATTATTTTGGATTATTACCACAATAAATATTTTACACACACACACACACACACACCCTCCAGGAGCAGGGTTGGACACCCTGGCTTAATTAGATGCATCAGAATCAACAAATCAAAGCATTTGAGTTTACATGGAAATTACTGCCAGTGTTCAGTAGAAACACAATTAGGTTTATGGGTAGTCGGGGCCTAATGGTTAGAGAGTCAGACTCGTAGCCTGAAGGTCACATGTTTGAGTCTCAGCACCGGCAGGAAATGTAGGTTGGGGGAGTGAATGACCAGCACTTTCTTCCACCCGCATTACCCACAACAGAGGTCCCCCTAAACAAGACACTGAACCCACAACTGCTTTCTGGGTGCCGCAGCAAAAAGTGGCTGCTCACTGCTCAGGGTGTTTGTTCACGGTGTGTGTGTTTACTACTCACTGCTGTGTCTGTGCACTTGGGTGGGTTAAATGCAGAGCACAAATTCAGAGTATAGGACACCACACTTAGCCACTTTACTTAAGGCAGTTATTTGCAGCTGACTGCAGGTGTTTTAGAAAATGACTGGAACTGAAATCAGAAAGTTAGTAGCTTTCCAGGAGTAGGAATGCAGAACACTGCTTTAAGACATACTGTACCATAACAGCTTGGCGAATTTCATTATGGGGCCTGTCAAAACTCCTCCGTTTTAAACCAAGGGATTTTAATAATCTTCTTAGATGCCTTTCACTGCAAGATTAAAACATAAGATGCTGTAAACATTTTTTTTTCATTTATATAAGGATATATTGTATATTTAACATCAATGAAGCAGTACAATATCGATTAAACTTAACAGTAACACTTTCTATGAAGCCCGTATTTAAAACACATTATAAGAGTATTCTTATGACATTATAATGAATGCATAATGTATTATAAAAAACTTTATAATATGTCGTATCATCTCATGAGTAATCATAACAACAGTTTTAATGTTATAATATTTACTTATTTGTGGTTATAGCATTTAAGATGGTTTATAATACACAATGAACATAATGCATCTACTTAACTTACAATGGATTATATTTCCCATAGTTATGATGTGTTATAAGTCTCATATCTTGCCATTGTTAACTTGTTACTTTACGTAAAACAGACATAGACTGTTAAAAACAATAACGAAAATAAAATTATATTTTTTATTAAACAGCCATAAGATCAGATATCTGATCAGATGAATGTGTAATATGGCACATTTGATTTTAACTATGTTTATTGTAATATCAATAAGATAGTAAGATACTGTACATATCTTTTTTTTATAATGCATTGTGCATTCATTATAATGTGTTATAAATATGGGCTTCATAGTAAGTGTTACCAACTTAACTAAGCTTAATGATTACCTGATTTTGTATCCAGAAGCCATTGTCAAATAGCAACTTTATCGTTTCATCTAAATAAGTTAAGGGACATTAAAGGGTTTTTTTCTTTTTTTTTTTTTTATTCTGTAGAAAGTTTCAACATTCATTCAGTAGCTTTAGCAAACAGAACATGATAGTATTACGATCTAACAAATAACAATACATTTTGCTTTACTTTGACGTAAAGTGACCATGGTTTTATTATAGTAAAAGTATAGTAACATGTTTTTTTAGTGTAATGATTACCATTTGTATAACCACAGTTTTACTACAAACATCATGGTTAAACTATGGTTAGTATAGCAAAACCGTGGTTAATGTGTGGATACCATGATTTAACTATATTAAGGATGTGTGTGTGTGTGTGTGTGTGTGTGTGTGTGTGTGTGTGTGTGTGTGTGTGTGTGTTTGTTTGTTTGTTTGTTTTTTGGTAGTACAACCATGTTTATTTTTTTACTACACTTTGCCAACATAAAAGCTCGCTAGTTGCAATATGGCTAACTAACTTTTTAAACGTGCACTAAGACTCTCGAAATGCATGTTCTCGTCTGTATATAACTTAATTAGTAGTAATTAGTAGTAATCAGATGCGGCTTACCTCCTTTTGCCATCCATCAACCGTTTCATACACTTCCTCTGAACCGCGTGCGTGTGACGTCACATGGGGGGGGGGTGCTAGGTGGTAGTCCTGATTAGTTTTTTTCTTATGATTTTTTTTTTTATTAGTGTTTTTTGTGTTGTGTTTTTGTCTGAGTCCTTTTCGTCTGATGCCTTTTGGTCTGAGTCCTTTTCGTCTGATGCCTCTTGGTCTGAGTCCGTTTCGTCTGATGCCTAATTGTATGAGACCTGACACCTGACGTCGTTTTTCCTGAGACCTGAAGCTTTTCAGTCTGAGGCGCGATGCCGTTTTGTCCAATGACTGAAGCCTTTTAGTCTGAGGCATGACGCCTTTTCATTTAATGACTGAGGTCTGAGGATGTCCTAAAATGTACACCGTACCTATGGCACCAATCCCATGCATGACATATCTCAATTTTATTAAAGTAAAATAACAACTGGTAAATATAAGGTAGCATCCACAAAACATGACTAGAAGCTGGAAAACATTACTTATGCAATAAGGCTGGTTTATCATGGAAACAAATAGATTATTATTATTATTTATTTATTTTTTTTACCATTAGCTGTTCATGTAAGCTCAGCAGTGCTGTCAGACATACAGGCTACAGTTACATCTGCTGGGTGACATGTAAGCTGTAATTAGGGTCACATCTCTCTCTCTATCTTTAAAGATCTGTGCTACAGTTACATCTGCTTGTTTTTGTGTGAGGTTTATTTTGGTTATCATGTCTGTCTTTATTTTATCAAAAATACAGAAAAAAAACAGTAATATTGTCAAATATTATTACCAACTTAAAAAATAATAGTTTTCTATTTGAATATACTTTAAAAAAAATAATTTATTCCTGTGATGCAAAGCTGAATTTTCAGCATCATTACTCCAGCCTTCAGTGTCACATGTAACATCCAGTCTATCACATGATCATTTAGAAATCATTCTAATATTCTGATTTATTATGAGTGTTGGAAACAGTTTCTGCTGTCTAATATATTTGATGAATAAAAGGTTAAAAAGAATTGCATTTATTCAAAAAAAAAAAAAAAATTCTAATAATATATATTCTAATAATATATTTTCTTTACTATCACTTTTTATCAATTTAACACATCCTTGCTGAATAAAAGTATTGATTTATTTAAAAAAAAAAGAAAGAAAAAAAAATTACTGACCCCAAATTACTGACCCAGTAGTGTATATTGTTATTACAAAATATTTATATTTTAAAAACATAGCTTCTTTTTTTTTTTTTTTTTTTTTTTTTTACTTTTTATTCATCAAAGTATCCCAAAAAAGTAACATGTTCTGAAAAAATATTAAGCAGCAGAACTGTTTCCAGCTTTGATAATGATTCATCATATTAGAATGATTTCTAAAGGATCATGTGATAATGATCCTAAAAATTCAGCTTTGCATTACAGAAATAAATGATAATTTAAAGTATAATAAATTTAAAACAATTATTTTAAATTGTAATAATATTGATTTCTAAAGGATCATGTTGCAGGCTTGATGAGCAGAAGAAACTTCTTTCAAAAACATTAAAAATAGTAATGTTTCCAAACTTTGGTCTGTACTGTATATATATATATAATATATATATATATATGTGTGTGTGTATATATATGTATATACATATACATGATGATGTCCGGCACACTTATCTATTTGGGGGGGGGGGGGGGGGGGGGGCGCCCAATTTTTTTGCTGCATACCCCCCTAACACTGGATAGTTGCAACCCTTGAGAGGTAAACCTGATTGATTCAGTTGCATTTTCTCATGGCATGCATGAGTGGTGTGGAACAAGACACCTTTGGTGAAAGTCTGGTTGAAGATCAATTTTTGAGACATCTTGCTCTATTTTATCTCAAATTGCAATCAAAATGTCTGATTCCATCCTCCACTGTTCAGATAATTGTTGATCACCTTCAGGAAATTCATGAAATTAGTCACTTGCACCTACTTTTTAACAGATGATTCTTCTGCACAATCTGACTTTGACCAGACGAAACCAGCAGTTCAATTCCAGGCCGCAGCAGAGGAGAACTGGCCCCCCGACTGAGCCTGGTTTCTCCCAAGGTTTTTTCTCCATTCTGTCACCGATGGAGTTTTGGTTCCTTGCCGCTGTCGCCTCTGGCTTGCTTAGTTGGGGACACTTCATTTACAGTGATATCGTTGACTTGATTACAAATTATTGCACAGATATAAACTGATTTAAAATGAACTGAGCTGCATGATTACATCACTGAATTCAATGATGAACTGCCTTTAACTGTCATTTTGCATTATTGACACACTGTTTTCCTAATTAATGTTGTTCAGTTGCTTTGACACAATCTTTTTTAAAGCGCTATATAAATAAAGGTGACTTGACTTTAAATTGATAGAAACATTAAGTGCATTGGAGGTTGCTATTTTTGAAATTTTGCAAAGTGAAAATCTCTTACAGACTTCTAATTCACAAACACTTAAAACTGATCAAAAAAGAAAGACATTTTTTAAGAATACCTTCAACGTACCACCAGTTCCACTTTGTCTTGTGACAAATGAGGCAGGCAAAGAGTGTTTTGCTCAATATTTTTCGATTAAAGAAACAATTGGTTCTCTATTACAGATTGACACAGTTACAGAACATCGCAAACAAGTGTTATCTGGTGTCCGTCCTCGCGATGTTCTCCACGATGTATGGGATGGTAGCAACTTAAAAGGTAATGAGCTGCTCAATACAGATGTCTTATCCTTTAGTATTATCAGGATGCTTTGGAAGTAGCCAACCCACTGGGATCTGGCAGGAAAAAGCATAAATAACTCTGTTTTTATGCACCTCTTGCAGATATTCCTCCACAACATAGATCACGCATTGATCAGATGCAGCTTGTTTTGCTTTGCAGGGAGCAGGACTTCAAGTATTTTGGCCAGGATAAAGTGTTTAGCCCTCTCATCAAAGACCATAAAGACATCGAGGTAAGTGGCATTACTTTGCCTGATGGAACAGTGTACACGGGAACACTATCTGCAATTTGTGGGGATAATCTTGGCTCCCATGGCATTGGTGTATTTTTGGAAAATTTCTCAAAAAGTGTGAATTTTTGCAGATACTGCAATATAGACAGGAAAATCGTTTAAAAAAGATCCCTTGTTCAAAGTAAGTAAACGCACTGTACAGTCATATAAGGATCTTGTTCAAAGTCAGACAAGTGATGCCACATCTAACGCCACTGGAGGTGTCAAATTTGACTCTGTATTTAATGGACTCCATTACTTTCATGTATGTCAGCCTGGGCTACCCCCCTGTCTGGGACATGATATTTTTGAAGGTGTTGCATCATATGATTTAGCATTGTACATTAATCACCTTATCACAGTGGAGAAGCTGTTCACTTACCAGGAGTTAAATTGATGAATAAATCATTTAACATACTTGGGTTATGATGCAAACAAATAACCCAGTGATGTTGTTCCAGGGAGTGACAAACTTTCTGGCCATGCAGTTCAAAACTGGTATTTTCTTAGGATGTTGCCAGGATTGATTGGAGACAAGGTTGTAAACCCATCTGAAAATGAGACGTGGCAGCTGGTTTTGCAACTACGAGAAATAGTAGAACTTGTGTGTGCACCAGCTGTGTCCCCTGGTCAGATACCTTACTTGCAGGTTCTAACTGATGAGTATTTGCATACTCTATGGCAGTCTTTTCCCAATCATCCACTCAAACCAAAACACCATTACATCAGTCACTATCCTGACCTGATTTTTCACTTTGGCCCTCTAATTTGTATGTGGACAATGCAATTTGAAAGCAAACACTCCTATTTCAAACAGTGTGCTCGCAAATCGCATAACTTTAAGAATCTATGTCGAACACTCGCTGAGAAGTGTTGTGGTAGATAGTATAATATTAATAATGATGTATGTAGTGATGTTGCCATGAGAGGCACAAAATATTGGAAAGATCAAGCTAATTCTCATTCATCAGGATGTGTCATTACATTTTGTTACTCAGGAATATCAGGCTGTTCACCTTTCAAACATGGGTGTTTACAGAATTACACCGGCATAAAGAACATGCTGTGTAGACCTAAAGAATATGTTGGATTACTACCCATTGCTTGAGTACACTGTGTGTGGTATGCCTGTACTAATTCTGCACCACTCTTTTCTCTTTCTGTAGACCAATGTCTAGCTGATTTGAGGAGGTTGAAAGTATAATTCTTGAGGCATTGCCCAGCCTGTCTTCTGACATTCTGCAACAGATTGTTTCCAGTCTTCAAAGCTCAGGACTACAATGCAAAGAAGACATCATATATGTTCAGCAAGAAGACCTTAAGGATATTTGACCTGTAATTCAAATCAGAAAGCTTCTTCAAATGTTTAAATCAGGTATGATGAAATTTTAATCTTAATCTAACCTAAGTATCTATTTTAGTCTACAAATTTTTTTTCAACAAAACACATCAACTAAATGATTGTCCATACTTCAAGCCCTTGAAATCTTTTAATGGAATTTGTCATGTATACATTTCTTGTTGTACTTTCAGCATATTTTGAAGCTAATCAGAAATATAACTGATATAATATCATTCTTTTAATCTCTTTACTACTTTTTCTCTATGCTGTGATATTTTAAATCCTTTCAAGTCAAGTCAAGTCAAGTCACCTTTATTTATATAGCGCTTTAAACAAAAAAGATTGCGTCAAAGCAACTGAACAACATTTATTAGGAAAACAGTGTGTCAATAATGCAAAATGACAGTTAAAGGCAGTTCATCACTGAATTCAGTGATGTCATCATTCATCTCAGTTCAGTTTAAATAGTATCTAAACAATCATTTGCAATCAAGTCAACGATATCGCAGTAAATGAAGTGTCCCCAACTAAGCAAGCCAGAGGCGACAGCGGCAAGGAACCAAAACTCCATTGGTAACAGAATGGAGAAAAAACCGTGGGAGAAACCAGGCTCAGTCGGGGGACCAGTTCTCCTCTGACCAGATGAAACCAGCAGTTCAATTCCAGGCTGCAGCAAAGTCAGATTGTGCAGACGAATCATCTGTTTCCTGTGGTCTTGTCCCGGTGGTCGTCTGAGACAAGGTCTTTACAGGGGATCTGTATCTGGGGCTCATCTAGGTGTCCTGGTCTATGCTGTCTTTCAGGGCTGTAGAGGTCCCTTCTAGGTGCTGATCCACTATCTTGGCTGGATACACACTGGATCCGGGTGACTGCAGTGACCATCTGACTTGGATACAGACTGGATCTGGTGGCTACGGTGACCTCGGAATAAGAGAGAAACAGACTAATATTAGCGTAGATGCCATTCTTCTAATGATGTAGCAAGTACATCGGGTGTTATGGGAAGTGTTCCCGGTTCCGGTTTACTTTAATGTTCCGGTCTTTAATCTAGATTTAAACTGCAAGAGTGTCTCTGCCTCTCGAACAATGTTAGGTAGGTTATTCCAGAGTTTAGGCGCTAAATAGGAGAAGGATCTGCCTCCCGCAGTTGATTTTGATATTCTAGGTATTATCAAATTGCCCGAGTTTTGAGAACACAGCGGATGTGAAGGATTATAATGTAACAAAAGCTCGTTCAAATTCTGAGGTGATAAACCATTCAGGGCTTTGTAAGTAATAAGCAAGATTTTAAAATCTATACAATGTTTGATAGGGAGCCAGTGCAGTGTTGACAGGACTGGGCTAATATGGTCATACTTCCTGGTTCTTGTAAGAACTCTAGCTGCTGCATTTTGGACTAGCTGGAGTTTGTTTACTAAGCATGCAGAACAACCACCCAATAAAGCATTACAATGATCTAACCTTGAGGTCATAAACGCATGGATTAACATTTCTGCATTTGACATTGAGAGCATAGGCCGTAATTTAGATATATTTTTGAGATGGAAAAATGCAGTTTTACAAATGCTAGAAATGTGGCTTTCTAAGGAAAGATTGCTATCAAATAGCACACGTAGGTTCCTAACTGATGACGAAGAACTGACAGAGCAGCCATCAAATCTTAGACAGCGTTCTAGGTTATTACATGCAGAGCTTTTAGGTCCTATAATTAACACCTCTGTTTTTTCAGAATTTTGCAGTAAGAAATTACTTGTCATCCAGTTTTTTATATCTAAAAAATTAGTAGGTTCAAATTGGTATGCTTCGCTGGGCCACGAAGAAATATAGAGCTAAGTATCATCAGCATAACAGTGAAAGCTTTCAGAAACAGAGACAGTCACTCTGAATTTAGAAGTACTATCAGTGTGTTCTTCACCTTCTCCGTCAACCTCAACACACAGTCTGTCTTGCCTTGCATCTCATTCAGAGACTTCAAGGCCAAGCCTGACCTCTACACAAATAGCCAGCATTTCCAAGATGTGGGCTGAAACTTTTCAAGTCCCTTGGGACAACGTGCCTCCTGAAATCCATACAGCAATCTCTACAGAAGACAGAAACCTGCAGAAAGGCGCCAAATGGTTAGAGTTTTGGTTGACGAGATGCGAAAGTTTGAAATTTGCCCAACACATGCCCACTGTCAAAAGATCGCAAGGGAGTACACGAACACTTTTGGAGACAAATTTCCAAATGGCTCATTAATAGGAGGGAGATATACATCTCTCCTAATTCAAGTGAAGACTTGAGTGGAAAATTTGAACCGTGAGAGCAGCTTTGTCTGTCATAGAGCAAAGCCAAACTCAGGGTGCAAAAGAGGACAATCAGACACTTATGGCTGTGTGAGATTTGAACCGCAGCTTCCACCTGAAAAGACAGCAGACACAATAGAGTCCAAACATCAAAGACTACAGGACATTTACAGCCATGAGGGAACTGGAGGTGTGGAGAGAGCAGAAGTAAAAACTCTCATGGAGACTACATTCTGTATTTTACGTCAGCAATTAAATTCCATACCAGCACCTTCAGTTATAGGCATTAGGAACCAGTGGCCATACCTCTTCCACCAGAAGTCTATCTGTGCCCACTTCAGGTTGCTCACTGACATTGATGTTCTGAATGCTTTCGAGATGTCCATGACTGAATGTGAAAAGGCTATCGAGTACTTCAAGAACAAATCAAAGAATGAAAAGGTGAAGGATGTCCTGTCCCAGTCTGAAAACACAGAGATGGCACACCTGCATGTCAAGCTTCTAATGTCCCATTTTCAGGAACCTGAAGATGGAATGGTGTTGCATGCCAATGTATTTAGTTTTCTTCTTTCTACTTTGCTAAATGATATTATGTATTCTGACTTGTGTATTGTGTGTCCTCTACAGGTTGCTGCATCCACAGCTGATGTTGAAAAGATACTTAATCTACCTGCAAGTCCTCGTCTCATTTTGCTGGGTTAGGGTCTTATTATGATGTTAAAGGATTAGTTCACTTTAAAATGAAAATGAAATTCTTAGCTTTATAATGGTAGTGAACAGGGGTCACAAGTATGACGCTGAAGAATTTGCTTCCATCCACATTCATCCATCATGAATGTGTACTCCACACAACTCCGGGGGGTTAATAAAGGCCTTCTGAAGCGAAGACTAAACCGCTCTATTTATATAGATTCATTTTCCGATCTCTTTATAAAGCATCAAAGTGGTAGTTGCAAAGGATAACCAAAGGTGTTATGGGTTTGGAACAACATGAGGATGAGTAATTCATGATAGAATTTTCATTTTGGTGTGAACTAAACCTTTAAATTTACCTGAGTTAAAATAAGGTTTAGAAAGAACAATAACCCAGAGTTATGGACAGTAAAGCCCTTTTTTGTGACAAGCATCATTGTACCATGCTGCTGGATATAAAAAAGCCTGCCGCCTCTTCAAGCCCAAAATGTCTCCCCATTTACTCTCTCCAAGGGTTAGTTCACCTAAAAATGAAATTTGTCATTTATTACTCACCCTTGTGTTGTTCCACACCCGTAAGACCTTCGTTCATCTTCTAAACACAAATTAAGATCTTTTTGATGAAGTCTGAGAGGTTTTTGTCTCCATAAAGATCCAGAAAGGTAGGAAAAGACATCATTAAAGTACTCCATGTGACTCCAGTGGCTTAAACTCAATTTAATGAAGTGACGTGACTTCTTTCAGACTACACCTGCATCAGTTTGAAGATTCTGGAATGTTTTTGGCCTGTTCCTGTTCCAATTATTTGCCAGGTTTTGACTTGGATTGACTATCAAATTAAAATCAACTTCAAAAGTTTTCACATTCTTTACCATTTCTTAAATGCTGTTTTTAGGGGAATGTACACCCCAAGCACGTTCTTGGCATGTTCCTGTACCAAATCCAGGTTTTGACTTCTATTGACTTTGATTAATGTGAAAACCTTTGAAGTTGATTTTAGCTTGTTTACTATTTCTTAAAGGCTGTTTTTAGGGAAACAGAAAAAGACTGATTATTCTATTGGTTCAGTTATGATTAAATTTTTTGTTAAAGCATTCAGATTATTGGTCACTAAAATGTGTCAATATATTTTGTGCTATAAGTGGTACCCTCTTGATTCTGTTTTTTTCTTGGTAAAATATTATAAATTAAATATAACAATACCAGTTTATTTGTGTATGTGTGTGTGTATGTTGTATTTTGTTGATTATTTAGTATTCTCGGTATACTTTTATTATTTATTTATTAATCAGATTCCAAATCTCAAGTACTTGTAATTAGAGTAAACTACTTTTTAAAATACTCGTAATCAGACTACAGTTACTTTTTTATGGATTACATATTATTTACACAATGGTAATAAGTTGTTCACAATTAATTGATTCTCCTAAGTTTCCTTTTTTAATGTTTATATTTTTTCCTAATAAACCTGCGGCTTATATACATTCGTGATTCTTCGAGTTTTTCTGGCGGAGAGGGGGAGGGGTGTCAGAATCGCGCTCAGAAGAAATCAGCAACAAGATAACGGAAAATAGCGGGTAAAGCAGCCTTTAATCACTGGATGCACAGACATCATTTCATTTTTAAAGAAAGTCACGGGAAAATGTCACTGTTCAGTGTAAGATCTGCCTACCGCAGATTAATTTGCTGTCCACGGAAATCTTTGACCTAGCAAAGTTATTGCTGGGAATTTCATGTTCTTTAATATATTTTTTGTAATGTTGATTTTTCTTCATTGTTACTACCTTATGCACTTCCACACGGAGACGCGTTTTGCTGTATATGCATACATTTTGTATCGTAATAGTGTTTCGTCCACACAGATCCGGCGTTTTGGGAGAGTGAAACCGATATTTTTTAAACCGGGTCCCAGAGTGGATAAATTCGAAAATGCCGCCTTTGCGTTTTCATGTGGACCACAAATCCGTATATTTTCTGAAACGATGACGTCATCAGCCCACGTCTCGCCCCTAGTCAAACACTGCTACGTCACGTAACAGCAGCAAAAACATGAACAAACACTGAACGATTGTGTTTTTATTAACTAACATTAACACAAATTAATAAATGTATTGTTCCATGTTCGTTTGTATACAGAGCGCAAGGTTTATGCACATAGTCCATGTTTTCTCCGTTCTTAATGTGTCTCTATGGCAGGATTACAGCGCCACATGTTGGTCTGGCATGTATACTACATCATTTTGTGTCTTTTCCTCATTGTTACTATGCACTTAAAATGTTTTGAGATGGATAGAAATGTAATTTCTGTGTGAATTTAGTCTTTTTCAGAATCCATGTTTGCAGTGTAGCTATTGTTTGATGTTTTCCATTGATAAAGTCATATACACTTCTAGTGTTGTTTTTTTTTTGTTGTTGTTTGTTTGTTTTTTTTTATATTTGACCTAGCAGGGATATTGCTGTTAATTTAATGTTTTTCAATATTGTTTTTTGTAATGTAGCTGTTTTCTAAATTTTCTTAATTCTAAGTAAATATGCTTTAAAATCATAAGATGTGATTTTGTTTTATTCAGTGTTACTAGCAAACACTAACAGCAAGGTACATTAGTGTTAGTATTTTTTTTTAAGTATTAACTTTCCATACACTGCACTTGAAAAAGAAGCTATTGTGGCTCTTGTTGGTGAATTAAATTATATATATATATATATATTGAATTAAATACATATATATATATATATATATATATTTTATCTGTCAAAATAACACAAGATTAGGCTAATTCATTATATGTGATATCAAATAAGGATTAGCACAAATGTAATCTAAATGTAATCCAAAAGTAATCAGATTACGTTACCAAAAATGTGTAATCTAAGAGATTATATTACTGACTACAAATTTTGTCATGTAATCTGTAATCAGTAACTGATTACAAATCATAAGTAATCTACCCAGCTCATAAATTAAATATTACAATACCAGTTTATTTGTGTATGTGTTTACAGTACAAAGCTGGAAACCCTGCTGCTAGTATTTTACCGTTAATTTACAGGTAAATTTTTTTTACAGTGTACACACATAAAGCCGTCTTTCTAGGAAAGTACCTAGGTGTCTTGTCAAAATATTTTAATACGACTGAATTTGTATTTAATATTATCACAATTCAATAAAACATTGTAAGTTAAACTTTAATTTCAACGGTTATTGAAACAGTGAATAAAAGTTAACAAACGTTTAAATTATCAAAGAACATGACAGACTTTAGTCTACTGTGCATTAAGCGCTCAAAAAAAACTCCCGTTATAATCACTGAAGCGGTCTACACTGTATGTTTTTTTGTTTTTGAGCAACATACAAAATATTAGGAACAGTAGAATTCTTTTTTTCTTTGATTTGTTTCCTAAAAAGAAAAAATTAAAGACTGACATCTTTTTTTACTCTAAATCTGTAATTACAGTTATTTAATTTTAGTTATATAATTCATATACATATTTATATAACTTCATATCATTGAGTTATATGATAATCATACACATAATTGGATTTAATAATAACCCAATTTGAAGCAAAAACAGAATGTTCTGACAAGCTTTATGAAGTTATTCTTATTATCATTTACTTAATTGATTTTAACTCCCCTTAGAAACACATTCATATAAACCCACAAATCAATATTGAGGATTTTCTTCCAAGAGTTTGTGCATCATGAACAGTGAGTGATCTGCCTGCTACAATATTTTTCTGAAAGCTGTGCGAACACGGAAAGGAACGCTGAATGTGAAGTGTACCCGGGCCTTAGGTTCGGCCATCCTACACACACACGTGACTGACCGCTCGCCAACAGGAGGAGGAGGGGTCAGTGTTACTCTCTACACTGCACTCAGCCTGAGGGATTACTACTCTTTCAGTCATTGAGGAGACATGGAAAATGGCACATACCGCAGGAACGGTATAATGGAAAATAGTAGTGGTTTTGAAACAGTGACATTTTCAAATTGCGGTATACCTTGAAACTGGTTATCGGCCCATGCCTACACATAGTACAACAACAATCATTTTTTGTCCAACTTCAAAATGGAAAAAAAAAGTGCAGTTTTGGGGAGGGGGGTGGGTTTATGGTATTTTTACATTTATTTGGCTAAATTTGTCAAAGTTGATGTAAAATGAATTTAATTTAGAGGTGACAGAAGCGTTCGTCCAGGGCTCCACACAAGTTAGTACAGCCACTGTGTGCTATTATTTTTCTAAAGTATTACACAGAACTGAGCAACTTCAGTGAGCAAAGGGGTCATCAGTTGTCCATTTTCCACAAGTTTATATGATTCTTTAGGGTCTTAGGGTACACACCAGGAAAGTCCGCTAGTTCACTTGCTTTATTTTTCCGGAACAAATACAATGAAACTAGAGCCCTGCACGTGCCTCAAATTTAGGCCCGAGCCCAGCCCTGTCCCGAGACGCTCAGGCCTGAGCCCGGCCCGTGTCCGATGGCTTATCAGAATTACCGGCCCGAGCCCGCCCCTTCTCCCAAAACAGCTTATACTACTGTTTCAGCTATTAAAAATTGTTGAGTTTTGTATGTAATGGCAAAGTGATTATATATAAATATATATATATATATATATATATATATATATATATTTTTTTTTTTTTTTAATTAAGTTAATTTTGAAAAAGGTCTGGAGCATTTTTTGTTCATTAAATATAAGTTTTTGTTTTTTAAAGTAATGACCAAGCGGCCAGTGGCAGATAGTAAGCTGATCATATATGTTTGATCAATTTAGCCTTCTCAAATCATCACAACTTGCCTAAAATAAAATCTATAGATATACTAAAACAGCTCAAGCATAAAACAATGTATAAACTTTAAACCTAGATAAATGTGTGCTATAGTTTGTGCGGAGAGTGGAAGCTATGCGCACTTTGCAGGACATAGAGGCGCCAGCGTGATCACTTGCATGTTTTCTGTGGATACGCTGTCATTTTTGCTCGTAGCCTACGGTAAGAGTTATGAGGCGCCAGCGTGATCACTTGCATGTTTTCTGTGGATACGCTGTCATTTTTGCTCGTAGCCTACGGTAACTTTGTTGATATGACGCACTTTATGCCGTCTGGTCTTGAATAGGAGCGCTTCACAAAAATCAACCAAAACTCATCGAATACATGCCTCACAGTTATGATAAATATGTCTATAGAAAGCTTTAAATTATTACTTAACGAAATAAAACATATCGAAAACAATAACTTTTATTATAATCATAATCCGTATGCATTTCTTAAAGGTGCATCTAATGAGGAGATGGAGCACTACATATAACCAATTCGTTGTTTGTCGTGGTAATCAAATCAAAACTATTTCAAAATGCAGCTTTTCCCAAAGCATTGGGAACTTTAAATAACTCCCCATGCTGCAACTTCTCCCTGATGCTCTGCATGGTCAGCTGTCACCTGTATGCTAATGCATGCATATATGCGTTGCGTATCGCATAGGCGATGCCTATAATATTTATAATAGCCTATAATCATTATAACAGTATTTCATACAGTAGCCTATGTGTGCTCTGCGCGTATATGAGCACATAAAAGGAGAGAAGCTGAATGAGCCTGATCTGTAAAAAAAAATAAATAATAATAATTAGCCCGAGCCCCACCGAAATGGACTTAGTGTGTCGGCCCCATCTGGCTTGCAGACCTCTACCGTAAACCTGGAACTACGGAAGCCTGTTAACTCAAAAGGTGCAGTGCTTTCTGCAATTGGGTCGGATCATATTCACACCTTAAACTAACCGTACCGGAGTTCGTTTGGTACCGAACTGAGACCACCTCTTCAGCTGGGTCTCGGTTCGGTTGTTTGGTGCACACCAGAGTGCGACCTGCCAAAAAGATCCACACCAAAGGGGGAAACGAACCAGAGATAGGTGTGAATACACCCTTAATGAAAAGTCTATAATAGGGCTGCATGATATATCTAAATATCATAAATGTAAATATTGTGATATGCATATCGCAAAGGCATGCTATATCTGAATAATTTTAATAATAAGCTACTTAAACTGAAATGTTGCAAAAGATCAAAGTTTTAGTGTGATGCACATAGCAGAGAATTGCTTGACGTTAAAGAGTTAAGTGCAATAAGTTGCAGAAAACAACTCTTTGCCGTTTCGTCTGGCTGTCTGACACACCTGAAGCATGTGCACAAGCTGCATCTCACACAGCTTGGCGTGGTGGTCCCAAGCTGCCCTCCAAGGCCTGTAAGTTCTCATCCATGCTTGTGGCCAATGCTTACAGAGCTGCCGGCCAGGCCGCTTCTGCCCTGCATGCCATGGCCTCACTTCAGGTCTATCAGGCCAAGCTGCTCCGGCAGCTGCACGAGGGCAGTGCTGACCCAGGAAGCGTGCACTGCTACCGACCTCGCTCTCTGGGCGACGAAGGTCACTGCGCGCTCCTTGGGTCAGGTGATGTCCACTTTGGTGGTCCAGGAGCGCCACCTATGGCTGAACCTGGCAGACATGAGGGAGTCTGATCGGGCTCAGCTCCTCAACTCGCCGGTCTCCCAGGATGGTCTCTTCGGCGACGCGGTAGAGAGCTTTGCCCAGCAGTTCTCTGCCGCCCAGAAGCAGTCTGAGGCCATCAGACACATCCTGCCCCGGTGGCCCACTGCTGCTTCCACCCAGCCGCCTCAGCCTGCTCATCGCCGAGGGCGCCCCCCTGCGGCCGCAACGAGGAGATGGCCGCAGAAGGGCGGTGCAACCCGTCTCTGCCCCTAAGCCTGCCAAACGCCAGGCCAAGCGGCATCCCTGAGACAGGCGACCCAGAGTTGGAGAGAGTGCGGGAAAGAATCCTTTGTTCTCGTGAATCGCCTTCGATAAAGAATGCGATATTGCGTACCTTGTCAGTGAACTACGGCTCTGTCTATTAAATGCAGCTCCATTTGAAAGCAGGTGATGGCGATTTAGCATTAATCAGGGAACCGGCTTTACTGACTAGATACGCATGATCATATCGTTCGATATATGGCCCAGCCCTACCACGAACGACAGTTGGCGACGTTCTTCCTCGAAAAGAGCAAGCTCTCCCCTGTGCAGAGGATCTCTTTTCTCGGTATGGAAATAGACTCGGTCGCCATGTTCACGCAGCTTACAAACGAGCACGCGCAGTCACTGCTGAATTGCCTGAGACAATTCGAGGGCAAGAGAGCGGTTCCACTGTTTCAGAGGCTCCTGGGGCATATGACATCCGCGGCGGCAGTCATACCGCTTGGGTTACTCCATATGAGACCGCTTCAGCACTGGCTTCACGACCGAGTCCCGAGATGGGCATGGCAACAGGGCATGCTCCGAGTGACCATCACTCCGGCCTGCTGCCGAAACTTCACCCCGTGGTTGGATCCCTCGTTTCTACGGGCCGGCGTGCCCCTAGAACCGGTGTCCAGACATGTTGTTGTGTCAACAGATGCCTCTGCCACGGGCTGGGGTGCCATGTGCAACGGGCATGCTGCATTGGGCTTCCGGACAGGACCCCGACTTCAGTGGCATGTCAATTGCCTCGAGTTGCTAGCAGTACGTCTTGCTCTGCACCGCTTCAGGGCCCTGCTGAAGGACAAGCACGTTCTGGTCCGTATGGACAACACTGCGACCGTAGCGTACATCAACCGTCAGGGTGGTCTACGCTCCCGCCACATGTCGCAACTCACTCGCCATCTCCTCTTGTCTAGTCACAAGCATCTGAGGTCGCTTCGTGTCATTCACATTCCGGGCAGGCTCAATCGTGCAGCCGACAAGCTCTCACGGCAGCAGTCTCGCCCTGGGGAATGGAGACTCCACCCCCAGTCGGTTCAGCTGATTTGGGAACACTTCGGAGACGCTCAGGTAGACCTGTTTTGCCTCTCCAGAAAATTCCCACTGCCAGTTGTTTTACTCCCTGACCGAGGGCACCCTCGGCACGGACGCCCTAGCACACAGCTGGCCGCTGGGCCTGCGCAAGTATGCGTTTCCCCCAGTGAGCCTTCTTGCATAGACGTTGTGCAAGATCAGGGAGGACGAGGAGCAGGTCCTCATGGTTGCACCTTTTTGGTCACGGAAGGTTTAGGTACCTTGCCACCACAGGTGGTAGCTACCATCACTTCAGCTAGAGCCATGTCCACCAGACATGCCTATGCTTTGAAGTGGAACCTCTTTGTCACTTGGTGTTCTTCACGGCGTGAGGACCCCTGGAAATGTCCGATTGGGCCGATTGCTTTCATTTCTTCAGGAGGGGTTGGAACAAAGGCTGTCTCCTTCCACCCTCAAGGTCTATGTGGCCGCCATTTCGGCTCACCATGACACAGTTGAAGGTAAGTCTCTTGGGAGGCACGATCTGATCATCAGGTTCCTGAGAGGAGCAAGGAGGCTCAATCCGCCTCGCCCTCAGCAAGTTCCCTCTTGGGACCTCGCAGTGGTTCTATCAGCACTGCAGAGAGCTCCCTTCAAACCCTTGCTCTCAGTAGAGCTAAAGTTTTTATCTTTGAAAACTGTGCTCCTGACAGCTTTGGCTTCGGTGAAGAGGGTCGGGGACCTGCAGGTATTTTCAGTTGACGAAGCGTGCCTGGAATTCGGGCCGGCTAACTCTCACGTTATCTTGAGATCCCGGCCTGGGTACGTGCCCAAAGTTCCCACCACTCCTTTTAGGGATCAGGTGGTGAACTTGCAAGCGCTGCCCCTGGAGGAGGCAGACCCAGCCCTGGCGCTGCTCTGTCCAGTACGTGCGCTCCGCACCTACGTGGACAGAACTCGGTGCCTTAGGACCTCAGACGAGCTCTTTGTCTGTTACGGAGGCCAGCAGAAGGGAAAGGCTGTCTCCAAGCAGAGGTTATCCCACTGGATAGTGGATGCTATTGTCCTGGCTTATCAGGCTCAAGGCCTGCCATGCCCCCTAGGGGTGAGAGCTCACTCAACTAGGAGCGTAGCTTCTTCCTGGGCGCTGGCGCCTCGCTAGCAGACATCTGTAGAGCTGCGGGCTGGGCGACACCTAACACATTCGCAAGATTTTATAATCTCCGTGTAGAGCCCGTGTCCTCCCGGGTACTCGCCCCTTCGGGCCAGTAAGGACCTGCTCGGTGTCAATCCGCTTGCTGCGCCAATCCACTCCGCGGACTGGATACGTGCGCTATTCCCCTCAGGTGAGTTCATCAGTCAGAACCCTGGGTTCCTCCAGCACTGTTGATGTCCAACACTTGCGTACATGCCCTTGGTCAGCCCTGTGTGGGACTAGGTGCCTCCATGTGTTGTGATTCCCCTTTTCTGGGTAATTCCACGTGTGTATGTCCACAGTAAGTCGCTCTGCAGCATGTGTCTTTCCTTTGGCAAGCCCCTTGCCAGCTCTGTTGTTGTAACTTCCACCCTGCGGGCTGGGTACCTCAAGAGTTCTTATGTATCACCACCTTGGTAGATACCTGCCTTCTGTAAGTCCTCCCATGGGCAGGCAGCCTGCTAGCATACGTTCAGCTGGAATATGCTATCCAGTGTATTCTGTGTGAGCTATAGGCCCTCACTCGTGCTGGTCTCACGACAGGGTGCTATCACTCACAAGGGTCGCTGGAAGACAGCCATGTGGCGTTTTGTAAGGGACCCCATTCGTAACGTCGAACGTGACCGACTGAAAGGGAACGTCTTGGTTACGTATGTAACCCTCGTTGCCTGAAGGAGGGAACGGAGATGTTACGTCCCCTTGCCACATTGCTGTTCCGCTGAACGGCCAGGTCACTGGCTCGGCTCCTCAGCGAAGACTTGAATGCGAGTTGCTCGCATTGCTCCTTATATACCCGCTCTGCGGGGCGGAGCTCGCGATGCAAATCCCGCAGACCAAGGTACTTTGTGTACCATTGGCTCATTTTGTACCACTCGAAGGTGACTGGGCTCTCGGGCGAGATCCCATTCGTAACGTCTCCGTTCCCTCCTTCAGGGAACGAGGGTTACATACGTAACCAAGACGTTCTGCTGCACACACACACACAGAGAGATGCATTTCAGACAGCAAGCAAACACAGAGTTGATTCATCTTTCGCATCTCCTCATGTTTTTTTACAGACATACACACAGAATTATGTCAGTACTTATTATAATTAATAATTCTCAGCTGAGGAAAGTCAGTGCTGCAGGGAGTTAGATGCATACTGGGTCTTAGTGGAGAATGTGACCCACACACTTGCTGTGCAGCGTCTAACTCTGCACCCGAGCTTTGAGGCCTATATGCACTTCAGACAGGAGCATGGACCTCTCCAGGCCAGCAGACACATGTATGTTTTGGGCAGAGATCTTTTTCATCACTGGTGGCATCATGAAGCGGCCTACAGGAGGGAGGTAGCAAGTCTTTTGACATGGTGTGAGGACAACAACCTCACCCTCAACACGGACAAGACAAAGGATAGTGGACTTGAGGAAAAAGAGGAGAACTCACCAGCCACTGTTTATCCGAGAGCTTGAAGTGAAGAGGGTGACCAGCTTTAAATACCTGGAGGTCCACATCATCGAGGACCTAACCTGGACACTCAACACCACTCAGCTGGTTAAGAAGGCACAGCAGCGGCTGTACTTCCTGAGGACACTGAGGAAGTTTGGCATGTCACCTAAGATCCTCCACAACTTCTACAGCTGTGTAGTTGAGAGCCTCTTGATCAGCTGCATCACTGCGTGGTATGGCAGCACTACTGTAAGGGACGCAAACGTCTGCATAGAGTTGTGAATACTGCTGAGAAGATCATTAGGACTCCACTGCCATCTCTGCAGGCCATTTACCATCGCAGAGTCCACAGAAGAGCTGCATCCATCATTAAAGACCCCACCCACCCCCAACACAGACTGTTCACACTCTTACCCTCAGGACAGAGGTATAGGAGTGTAAATTGCAGGACTTCCAGATTAAGAAACTCCTTCTTCACCTTAGCTATTAGACTCTTAAACAGGTAGCTAGCTAGTGGACTTATCTATCTCAGAGAACAATCAGTTCAAACTGTTTCATCCCATTGAACATTTGTAATGTTATTGCTGTTATTATTACCATTGTACACTGTAAGTGTATTTCCTTAATTTCCCCAGCACCAAAAACAGAACAGTTAACATTAGAGCTTCTCATAAATACAGTCTTTCCTAATTTAGCCCCAGAGCTTGTTTAATACCGGGTTCCAGTTTGAACAGTTTGTAAAAAGCATCTACTTTCCTTCATGAAAAGTAAGCAAACTACAAGTGACATATGCATTATAAGACAATTGAACAATATGAAACTCAGAAGCAAATACAATAACATAATTTATATCATTAAGCAGAATGATACACAAAAATAAAACTTTTTACATTGTTCTTTGGGGAGGAACTCCATCTTTAAGTTGATCTCTCAGTTGAAACGGCTGGTTTTGAAGATGAAAATGAACTTTATTCACTGTGAAAACTTTAGATGTCATTTGTTTGTCATGTCACTTGTTATGACTGGTTAGAACAGATTTGTCCAGATGATATAATATTGCTTGATGCATTATTGTGTTGCATTTTTTGAGGATGCAGCATCAGATCTGAAAATGCTGGATCTGAAGATGATCTACTTAGGGTTCATCCACTAGTAATGTTAGTAAAACTAATAGGCTTAATAGCTTCTGCAGCACGAACACAAGCATGTACTCCGCCTTTGATATTGTTGTTATGTAACGTAGCGGTGTCTGACTGGGGTAAAGACGTGGAGTGATGACATTGTTTCACAAAATATACGGATTGGCTGTACACACAAAACACAATAGTATCGTTTTCAGATTTATCCACTCGAGTCCCGGTTTCAAAAAGTAGCATTTTCAGGCTCCCAGCAACTGGAGGAACACCAATACGATACAATTATTTTTTACGTATATAGCTAAATGCGTCTCCGTGTGTATGGGGCCTTACTATGATTGTTTCTTGTATGACTGTGTAGAGCAGATGAATGATTGAAACGCTTCCCACATGCAGTGCAGTGATACAGTTTCTCTCCAGAGTGGATCCAGATCAGAGTTGAAGACTGACTGAATCTCTTATCACAATGTGAACACTTATTAGGTTTAAGGTTTGCTGATTGTGTCTCTCCAGAATTCTCTCCAGAATGAACTCTTTTTTTGAACTTTTTGAATATTTGTTTTTTGTGTTGTTTTAGGATTGATTTATTGTGTTGATTTTTTTTTTATTTGTCATTTTGTTAGTTTGCAGCATCAGACCTGAAAGTGCTGGATCTGAAGATGATCTACTTACTGTGATTGTTTTTTGTATGTCTGTGTAGAGTAGATGAATGATTGAAATGCTTCCTCCATGCAGTGCAGTGATATGGTTACTCTCCAGTGTGGATCCTCTTGTGTCTTTTAAGATTTGATGAATGACTGAATCCCTTGTCACAGTGTGAACACTTATAAGGTTTCTCTCCAGTGTGGATCCTCTCATGTGTTTTCAGATGTGTTAAATGACTGAATCTCTTATCACAGTGTGAACACTTAAAAGGTTTCACTCCCATATGGATCCTCTCATGTGTTTTTAGGTCTCCTGACTTTTTGAATATCTTGTCACAGTGTGAACACTTATAAGGTTTCTCTCCAGTGTGGATCCTCTCATGTCTTTTCAGATGTGATGACTGACTGAAGCTCTTGTCACAGTGTGAACACTTATAAGGTTTCACTCCCATATGGATCCTCTCATGTGTTTTCAGGTCTCCTGACCTATTGAATATCTTGTCACAGTGTGAACACTTATAAGGTTTCTCTCCAGTGTGGATCCTCACATGTCTTTTTAGGTCTCCTGAATCCCTGAATATCTTGTTGCAGTGGGGACACTTATAAGGTTTCTCTCCAGTGTGGATAGTCTCATGTCTTTTTAGGTCTCTTGAATCACTGAATCTCTTGTTGCAGTGTGGACACTTATAGGGTTTCTCTCCAGTGTGGATATTATTGTGTCTTTTCAGATGGACTGACTGACTGAATCTCTTGTCACAGTGTGAACACTTATAAGGTTTCACTCCAGTGTGGATCCTCTCATGTCTTTTTAGGTCTCCTGAATCGCTGAATCTCTTGTTGCAGTGTGAACACTTATAAGGTTTCTCTCCAGTGTGGATAATCTCATGTGTTTTCAGATGTGCTGACTGAGTGAATCTCTTGTCACAGTGTGAGCACTTGTAAGGTTTCACTCCAGTGTGGAGCCTCTCATGTCTTTTTAGGTCTCCTGAATCACTGAATCTCTTGTTGCAGTGTGAACACCTATAAGGTTTTTCTCCAGTGTGAATCCTCTCATGCAGTTTTAAACGGGTTGCTGAAGTAAAAGTCTTCTCACAGTCAAAGCACATGCACTCTGTCACAGCAGGATGTATTTTCTGACGTACTTTAACATTTTGTATACGCAAAAAACTGTTACCACACAAATTACATGAATGTGGCTTCTCCTTTGAATGAAGTTTGAGGTGTTTCTTCAGAACTGAAGCCCGTGCAAACATTTTACCACACTGATCGCATACGTGCTGCTTCTCTCCAGTGTGGATGTTCATGTGATCATAAAGGTGTGCAGATTGTGAGAAACTCTTCCCACACTGATCACAAGTGAAAGGTTTCTCTCCAGTATGAACTCTCATGTGACGCTTAAGATTTGATTTACGTGTGAAACTCTTTCCACACTGAGTGCAGGTGAAATATTTCTTGGCTCTTCTTTTCTTTAAATCTTTCAGTTTGGTTTGCGGGCAATTCATAGGATTTTCCCTGGTTTTGACATGATTTTTCTCCTCCGCTTCAATTGATACTTCATTCTTCTCCTTTCCTTCAATCAATTCTGAAATAAAAGTAAAAATGGTGAAATGTGAACATAAAAGTGAACCCTGATGTAACAGATCAAACTAACATTTGAGAGCAGCACCACTAACTTTTACAGATGGTGGCACCAGAAACAGATAGGTAGTGCTGGGGGCTGGTGTGTGGAGAGAATTTAATCATAAAATTACTATAGCTTTGCATTAATAAGTGCAGTTATTAATAATTTTTCTCTTTTATTTATTGGTAGTTCTTATTTTAAATTGTATGTTTATTTGTTTGTAAAGCATTCAAAATGTACTTTTAATAACATCAGTCGCAAAGAGAAGAAAAGTTTGGTGATATCTACATTTAAACTGGATTGTTTTTAGAGTTTCAAAGTGATGGAAATAGTTGTGTGAAATACTTGAAAGTCATTGAAAAGTGCTTGGATTTCTCTCTCAAAAGGTTGCACAAAGCCTGAAATTAAATGATGTAATAACATTGGACTATTTCTGCCACAACACCATGGTGGGTGTTACTGCTTCTGGGTTTCTGCATCAGCGCCGTTTGATCCGTTTATAACAGAATTCTGTACAGAATTTGAATGCTTCTCACTAGATCTCGCAGCAACCTTATTCATTCTGTGGCGAGTTCAAACATTTCCAGTGGTGGAAAGAGAAATTATACTTTAGTAAAAGTATTGCTACTTAAGGAATAATTTACTTAAGTACAAGTAAAGTACTGAAAAATAATATGATTCAAGTAAGAGTTAACAGTAGTTTGCTGAAAAACTACCCAAGTTACTGCGGTAAAGTATTTTAGTATTATTTTTAAATTTTTACCCAAAATGAGAT
This sequence comes from Cyprinus carpio, assembly GCF_018340385.1. NCBI lineage: Eukaryota > Metazoa > Chordata > Actinopteri > Cypriniformes > Cyprinidae > Cyprinus > Cyprinus carpio. Next base: position 35,124,355 of record NC_056599.1, on the reverse strand, counting down.
TGAGACCCAGGAAATCCTTTATATAGACAAATGCATCAGCTTTATATAGACAAATGCATCAGCTATCACTCCAGCTGAATAACATGCAGATAGAGATGCTTTGACTGATGAAACGTGGCAATAAACACACAATTGCAATGCAACGCTAGTTGACATAGCTTGTATCACAGTATAGAATTTTATAAAAAATATTTTCTGTCTCACTGTGATAAGAAGCAAGATGGAACCACAGAGGCTAACTGTTTTAAACATGACTGTTGTTATATAGTGATTTTGGAGCAAAACATGATATTAGTTTCATAAATTGTCATGTTTGATGATATGTTAAGCAAACATATTACCGATCCCTGTTGCCAGGAGCAACTGTTTTATAAATAATTTTGAAAAGTACATTCACGTATAAAATTATGTGGTTGTTTTTACGAGCAAAATCAAAGAGTAAATGAAGGTTTAAAAGAAAAGAAAGGGTCTAAAACAGTGAGTGGAAAGGTGCCAGTAAAAAACAATGTGGGGTATGAGTAAGGTTGGACATTGTTTGAATTTTAATGATTCCAATTCTTGTCAATTCCTAATTTTGATTAGTGATCGACCGATATATCGGGCCGATTTTTGCGGGTTTTATGTTTATCGGCATCGGCCGATATGTGGCTGCTGCATTCGCCGATAGTTTTTTCCCGACATTATTTACAGACAGGTGTCCACAGGCAGCTCTGTGTTGCTGGAGACGCTGCAGTTCACGTGCAGCATATGCACTGCCTCTCCCCCACTAGCAGAGTGCTGGAAGCCTGTTCCGGTAAATTTTAAACTTTCAAAGCATCTTTTAACTGTTTGACTTAGCTGAAATATTGCCATAAACTTTGAAAGTGGAAACATGTTGCTCTATGTGGGTGCAACTATAGCTAAGAAAGTTTGTGGGTCCAAATGGAAAACGCGAATGCCGAATGCCTCGTCTATAAAACTGCTTGCCATTGAATTTAGGGAGCTGCAAATAGCTACGTTGTAGGCTATCCGTATGCATACGGTAGCTGTTACGAACACTGGTCATAGGATTAAATAATGCCGATGTTATTCGTGATATTTGTAGGAGTTTTGTTTTTAGGGAGCTTGGAATAGGTTTGGACGTGTGCTCATTGATATTTGTAGGCGCATGCGGTGCAGTGCGCTCGTTTGTCCAGGCAAACGCAGGTCATGTGACAAAAAACAACTGACCTTTCCATGACAACATTGAAAGCTTGGCCGAACAGCTGATCATAGCTGGACAGGGCGGGTTTTTATTTCTCATCTCCATAAATATATGTAGTAGTAAAGAGCTAGAAATAAATATCCTTTGCTGATACTTCCTCGTCATTGTGGAGAGCGCAGTTCATGGTTGCATAGCAACGACAGATGCCACGGGAGCGCAAGCACTTGTGGAAAGAAGAAAGTGGCACGGCTGTGCTTTCCACGCATTTTTAGACGCAATATGTGAACAGCCCCTAATTCATAATAAACTGAGAATCTATTTGGTTTAAAAATCGTTTTTGTTTTGTTTAAAATGGAGATCACGATTACATATATCAGACAGCTACACAGAATAACATGTTCCAGTCTATTAAAAAAAATATATATACTCATTTGAATCATTAATTCAAACACGTTTAAAATTAATTCAGTCTCATTTATAAATACCTGTTTAATTAATGGATGATTCACCGTTTTTTTAATGAATATCTTGAGTCTTCTTGAATAAATGATTAAAAAAAAAAATAACAGTCGATTTTTGCCACCTACTGGAGTAATGTAATCAACACAATCTTTATTTGAAGAGACTCCTTTCACTTTAGCCATTTTATTGGTTATTGGTAAAATTGGCAAAAGGTAGATTGGCAAATTATTTATTCTTCAAGTTTTTGCCCTTTTACGCAGTCTACTCCAGGTAAGGCTCGCTGCAACATCTGCAATACATTGATGAGCATGGGAGCTGAAAAGGCAAAGACGAAAAATACTTCAAATATGTGGAGCCACTTGAAACGTCACCACCTTGAGGCCTATAATGAAGCACAAAAAGAAAAGGATGTTTGAGCAGCAGCTTCTACTTCTGCAGCAAGTTCAACACAGCCTAATCTTGTGCAGATGTTCGATGCCCAAAGGAAATGGGGTAATTCTCACACCAGGTCCAAAAAAGTTGATCTTGCCATAGTTGAGATGATTGCCACAGACAATCATCCATTTACCATTTACAGTTGTCTCTGGTGTTGGTTTTAAAGGTTGGTGGCATTGCTGGAGCCCAGATACTCCCTCAAGCAGAAAAGTACTATCGTACTGACCTCTTTGAAGATGTTCACACAAAAGTAGAAAACAAAAACAAGGAGCTGGTCACGTTAGAAAATGCAGGCCCCTATTTGGCATTTACAACGTATTGTTGGTCTGGTGACACAGAATCCTTAATGAGCCTGACCTGTCATTTCATTGACAGTGACTGGGAAAGGAAACAAATTGTCCTCAATATCAAAGCCATGCATGGCTTTCACACAGGTGAATATATCAGTGAGGTGTTCCTCAGTCTGCTGAAGCATTGGGACATCGACACAGAGAGAGTCGTGCTTGTGCTTCGCGATAGTGGTGCCAATATGATTGAAAGGGATGAGGCTCACCGAAGTACCTGATCTCAGCTACAGTGATCACACACTTTAGCTAGTGGTACATGACATGATCAACAGCCAGCGAGCAGTGATGGACATTGTTGCAAAATTAAAGTCTTTTGCTACCCATTTTAACCATTCGATACTGGCCAAACAGCGTTTGAAGGACACTCAAAAAGAACTTGACCTCCCCCAGCACAGAATAATCCAGTTGGTGCCAACACGCTGGAACTCCACTCTTCACATGTTGGAGAGCATGCTGGAGCAGAAACGGGCACTTACTGTATATGCAGGGGAACATGGAAAGATATCAATCTTAACAGCAGATCAGTGGACTCTTGTGGGCAATTTGATTGACACACTGAGCCCGCTTGAACAGGTAACACTGGAAATGAGCAGATCAGACTCATCAATATTGTGCATAATTCCCAACATCACTGTCCTAAAAATGCTACTTGAAGTTGAGGTTGCAAAAGCTAGGGGCATCAAAACACTCTGTGACACTATGACTTCAACTTTATTAATCCCCGAAGGGAAATTTAGATGTCACAGCAGCACAACCATACAATGAATAAATTAAAACAACTTTAAAACAACATTCACAAACAACATAAAAACTTGTTCTCCAGTATCAAGTTGCAAAGCATTGTAATTATATACAAAAACATAAATCCCAAAAAGTATGTCATCATAAATAACACTGATTATACAACCTAATTGCCGTTGGGAAAAAAGACTTCCTATAACGCTCCCTGTAACAGCGTGGATGGATCAATCTTAAGCTGTGGGTACTCATAAAGTCACGAACTATTTCATTTAAAGGATGACAATCATGATTTATCATCGTATAGAGTTTCCCAATTATTCTATCCTGCATTATCACCTCAAAGGTGGGTAACACACTCCCTACGACAGAACCTGCCTTCTTTATTAGTTTATTTAACTTATTCTTCTCCTTTTCTAGCAGTCCCCCTCCCCAACTTGTGACAGAGTACAATATCACAGATGAGACCGCAGAGTCATAGAAGGTCTTAAGTAGTACATTACTTACACCAAAGGACCTCAATCGCCTTAACAAATGAATACGACTTTGACCTTTCTTATAAACATGCATTGTGTTGTCAGACCAATTGAGCTTATTATTCAAATATACACCCAAATACTTGTACGTTTTTACAATCTCAACTTCTGACTCTTATTTTTACTGGTACCACTTGCTGAGGGAAACTACTAAAATCAACTACAACTTCCTTTGTCTTACTTGCATTTAACCTAAGACCATTTTTCTCACACCAGTCCACAAAACTCTTTAGTAGCTCCCTATATTCACTCTCATCATGGTCCGTTATACAGCCAACAATTGCTGAGTCGTCAGAAAACTTCTGAAGGTGACATGATTTAGAATTGTACTGAAAATCTGATGACTCAGATTTATGCTGGACAGTTTAAAGGTAAGGTTCAAAAACGCAGACAAGACCAAACGCTTAGTCCTCACAACACTGCTAGATCCTCGTTACAGGGGTCATGCCTTGGCACCAGGCACACTGAGCACTGCAAAAGACTGGATAAAGGATGAGCAAGCCACTCTGTCTGAGGCTAAGAAACGGATAAAGGCTTCCTCAGAACATCAAGGCCCGGATCCAAAACGGATAAGGGTGAATGAAGAAGAGGAGGAAGACGCTAGTCCGTCTGACATGCTTGAACAGATGTATGCAAACCTTCTGGGGGCACACGGACCAACCTCTGAGAAGACTGATGATGAGGAGGAGCAGCTTTTCACTCAGCAGCTGGATCAATACCTACGGGAGCCACTGATCGACAGACAGATGGGCCAACCACTTGCATGGTGGAAACAAAATGCATCCCACTTGCATCTTCTGGAACCACTCGCCAGAAAATGTCTCAGTCCACACCCCTCCTCTGTTCCCAGTGAGAGGGTATTCAGCGAGGTTAGCCAGATATATGAGAAAAAGAGGAATAGGCTGACGGGAGAAAATGCAGAGCGTCTCTGTTTCCTCCATTATAACCTGCAGCTCCTAAACTGGGAGTATTAAGAACTTTCAGTGAGGGGTGTGTGGGGTAAAGAAGTGGGGCAATGTGCATGTTATGCACAATTCTTCTTAAGTTGTTTTTTGTTCAGTATTGCAGTTTACATTTTCCTTATCTTCTTTACAAGAGATTACATTAAGTGCACTAAAACTTGGACCTAAGCATTAAATGACTAGGTTGTAAATAGTTGGTTACTTTTAAAATTAAATATAGTACATAGTATCATTATGCTGCTTGCTTGTTGCTACTGTGTGCAATAGTGTAATTATTTTATTTATGCTTAAATATTTATTTTCAGTATTTTCAGCACTGAACTCTTTTACTTGTTCTACCTCACGTTTTTAATATTTGTTAAATATTGTTGATTTACTTGTTCTTTCTTGTTCTACCTTACATTTTTAATATAAATATTGTTTATCTACTTGTTCAACCTCACCTGTTTTTACTATTTGTTAAATGTAGTTTTTTTAAGTTCAATAAATTTTTAAATTGAGACTTGTAACATTTGGTATGACATTGTGTCATTTTTATGATGTAAATTGAGTGAGCAAAAGCAGTATTGGCTCCAAATATCGGCTCAAGAAAATCAGCAGCCCGTATCGGTCATCGGCTAAGGCTGATGAAAAAAAATCCATATCGGTCGATCCCTAATTTAGATTCCAATAAGGTAAAAAGAAATAAATAAAAAATCTTAAATATCATATTTTTTCAAAGTATTTCATAGTTAGCTGAAAACTATGAATGAAAATCAACAGGCTAAAGAACACTTACACAAGGATGTGTGTGCAGCAGAGAAAACAGCCTGTGAGTCTTCTTGACTTGGTTAAAAATCACATTGAAAGTGTAGTTTGTTATAATAACAAAGATGGACTCCAGGCACCCATTATTTGTGAATTCAAAAATCAAAAGCATTTAATTTAACAAGTTAACCCATACCTAGGCTTTGGGAATCCAAAATCTATTCCAGGGCTCCAGACTGTGACCATATGCTCGCATTTTGCGACCAGTTTTTGAGACCGCACGAGTATTATTTAAAAGTACTCGCGCATGTGCGACCTGCAGATTTGGAAATTATTTTAATTGTTATTTCATGTTGAAAGACATGAAGATTGCGAGCCCAACAGTGTAGGCCTATGTATACGGTAGTCAACATTTGAGGTGGATCAAAAACGTTAATCTAAATTGTCCTAAGACAAGAACGGGTATTGTTTTGGTTTTAGGACAACTTTGATGAAAGGTTTTGATCCACTTCAAATGTTGACTTATGTAGAGAGGGGGAGGGTCCAGAAGTGATTAGTCAACTGTGCGGGTCACGCGTCATAGATGTTCTCGCTGTCGTTGCATCTACCGTCATTAACCGTTTACTGTCAAAAATGGCTAAACAAATAATTGACGCCTTTTTCTCAGCAAAACCAGGCCAGCTACAACAAAAATTTGCAGAGAAGGAAAAATTTAGGGGACGAGTCGCTCGCTGTGGTGAAAAAGCCAAGACAACAATTATTATGTCAGGAATGCCTAAGTGAGTTTACATGGCTTCGGTATTGCAAAACCAGCAACACAATGAACTGTGTCTTCTGCTCTCAATGTAGTCAACACGCAGGGAAAACCAAATTCACTGAGGCAACCGGCACCACACAGTTCAAACACAACACTAGTGAAACACAACATCAGCTTAAAACATACAGCAAAGACTAGGGTTGGGAACCGGTTTTGTTGTTTGAAAAGAACTGGAACTATGAGCAATTTCTAAGTAGGGGTGGGAATCTATGGGCATTTCACGATTCGATTCGATTCCGATTCAGAGGCCCACAATTCAATTAAATTACGATTAACAATGCATCGATGCATCATAATGTTATCATACATCCTGTACATCTATAAGGAGTGGGAATCTTCAGGCACTTCACAATCCGATCCCGATTCTGGGAGTCACTATCCGATTCCAAAACGATTCTTGATCTACATTTTTTCCCCAATTAATTCTTCTGCTGTGCAAATACATCTTTAAAACTTTACATCTTAAACAAAATTGCAGTTATATGCTTTTTGTTTATAGCTGGAATCTCTGTATGTCAGTACTGCCATCTTATAAATAGGGGTGTGAATCTTCACTGGTTTCACAATTCAGTTCAATTACAATTATCATTATAAACTCAGTATCACGATGCGTCACATTCTCAGTTTTCAATATTACTACACATGGTACATTTTCATATAAATTTTATATCAAATTTCATGCAAAATTAACTTTTTTTTATTATTATTATGTAAGCACAGCAGGCTATTTTTTAAAACAATTACTTATTTAAAATAAGTATTCTTTAAGTGTCCGAAAGTTTACAGACAATAGTTGAGGATTTTTCTTTTTTTTCCCCTCAGCATTATTGCCGTTTGATTATTACTGATGAGATCATAGACAGTGGCAGCTTTAACAGACTGCATTCACACTAATGCACAGATCTATTTCGATATCAGATTTTTTGTCCTGCATTTAAAGCATATCTAAAGTAGAGCTTAGATCGGGCCCAACAAATCAAGCCCGACCCTACCCGAGCCCAAGCACGTTGTGTCCGAGCCCGGCCCGGCCCGGCATGTTCACTGTAATTATGAGCCCGAGCCCGATATAAACCCAACCATTTTTAATATGTGGGCCATTATAACCAGGGGTGGCGCCAGATGTTTTATTAAGGCAGGTGCTGCTGTGCTGGATCATTTAGGCTACAGGGGGGAGCTGCGCAGTTATATATATATTATATAAATACTATTAATAAATGAGCAAATATTGGCCACTCAATATTAAATATTCAGTTATTTTAATTATCATAATTAAAGTTTTAATTTTATTAAATTGAACAAGCACAACATTCAGCATTCAATCAAATATTCTTAAAGATTAATTATTATGAATAATATTACTTCAACATATTGTTATTTCAACATAATATGTGTGTGAGCAACAAGCAAGATGTGCATTTGTAAATTCGGTGAGTTTCAAATGGTGTAAGTGTGACCGCGGCGGCGCCTCCATGTCATTATTACATTGTCTGCTATATTGCTTTTTTTTTTTATTAAATCCAGGCAATTAGTTGATGAAAAATGTATTAAAATTAAGATACAATTTATACTAAATGAAATTCACTTTAAAGAAAATCTTTCTTCAAAACAAAACTTAAACTTGACACTAAATGTGCTTATTTAATGGCTAAAACACGCAGGCTACTACCGACTCTCTTTTTGTACAAATTGCAGCACATTCATTTAATTCTGAATTTTGCACATGTAAGTTAAAAGGCATTTGTTTGTGCATAGTAAAACATATCTGTAACATTTATCAAGTTCCAAATTGTGCGTGCATTTATTAATTATTATCTTAATGAATAATACGACAAGGAAAAAGCATGTAAACTGCGTTGTTTGTTTATTCAGAAATAGTTGAATGAATCGTAAATGGATCTGAAATTCCGAATAAAGAAACGTAAAAAATAAAAATAAAAAAATAAACTGTGAACAATGATGAACACAGAAAATGATGGCCTATTTTTTATTTTTTTTTGCTGTCATAGGCGAGCAGCGTGCCGCATTTAATGCACGAGACAAAGCCAACACATATGTTGTCACTCCCCACGACTAGTTTAAAATGTTTCCCATACCTCCGATTTTCCTCCAAACTTGCTCAAAGTTAATTCTCCTGTTTTAATTTTTTTCTTTGCTTCTTCAAGCTCCATGTTGCAGTTAAGCTACTGAATAGTACAGCACGCACAGCAGGTGTGATATGTCACGTGTGCTAGACTGCGAGTGCGAGTGGACGAGACGCTGCGCATGACACGTGACGTGCTTTATCAAGGGCTCGACCCGACCCGGCCCGAGAACGGTGGCGGGAAATATCTCACAGCGCAAATTCTGTGCAATGATTCCTGCCTCGTTTCTAGGGTGCACACGTGCCATATGCGGAAAAAATAAACAAGCTCAGAATCTCTCTTCAACGATTCTAAATCGATTCTGAAATGTTCAGAATCGATTTAGAATCGTTGAAGAGAGAATCGCGATGCATCGGAAAATCAATTTTTTTCTCCAACCCCTATTTCTAAGCTCCGAAAACTGTTCTGGTGCGACACGTGACCAAGCGCTGTGAGCAGCCTTCCGCCAGTGTTCTGTTGCAGTGTTGTGTATTTATATTTTTTCTGGTTATCAAATGAAGGCATAAAACAATCTCATTTATCATTTAATTTTTGAAAATCAAGAAAACTTTATTTTTTGTAGTTGTCAACCTTTATTGGTTTGTTTTTTTTTTTGGGGGGGGGGGGGGGGGGGGGGGGGGGGGGGGGGGGGGGGGGGGGGGGGGGGGGGGGGGTTGCCTGCCGATGCCGATATAATTTTTATTTTTATTTTAATATATATTTAAGAAATTTGAAATCATTTGACAATGGATTAAGAAACAAATGTGTAAAATAAACATACTTATACTTTAAATGACTAAGTATTTTTCACAAATAAATAAATATTTAATAAAAACAATTAAAAGGGAAGTTAACACTGTAACCAACAGGGCACTCAGTATTCTGGGAAGTTTGTGTGCATTGGGAATCAAATTTTTAAATAAAGCCAGGGTAACACTCATTTTACATACAGCACAAAGAGAAAATGACATGAATATGGCAGTGGGCAAATACATAGAGTGCAGCATAATTTGAAATCACGAGTTTAAAGTTTAAAGCATTCAATTCACACGGATCAAACGTCACGCAGAGAACACACAATCATGATGGATACACATGCACAATTCACAAGATCCCACAGCTGTATCCGTCAAAATAAAATTCTCGGCATATCAGCCTTGGTGATATATTGCTCGACCACTAATTTTATGGCAAACAAAGGGGATTTACTATTAAAATTAAAACATGGAAGAAATGTTGTGTGATAATTCCTAAAAAATTATGTTTGTTTCATTTTAGTAGTAGAAGTAGTAGTAGGAGGAGAAGGCTATGTACATTCTACTGAAAAATAGTTATAGGCACAATGCCTTCAAATTAATCCGGACTTTTATTTTGACAGGTTGCAGTGAATACCTTTACAGTTCTGTGTAGGAGATTTGAGTTAAGTCAATTTATTATCAAAGCGTTTGTCAGTAATACAGTTATTTTGTAGGAAAATGTGAATAATTGCATTGCAGGCTGATTTAAGGTGTGCCCCTAAATTTTATGCTTGCACTAGGGGTGGGCACTATACCTGTATGAAAGTGACTACCGGTATTACGTTGTTCCATGATATGGATTTTGCTATACCGTGGATACCGTTACATATTCATAAATTCTAATTTTGCATTTATATAGTTTTGTTCATTTTGGTATGCTTTGCAAATTTTAACACACATGATGATAAAGAGTGGAGGCTAAATGTTTTTGTCCTCTGTGTGCAATGCCATACTACACAGGCATTAGCAATTAAACACAGAGCATAGTAACAGACCAAATTAATAGAGCGCAAATCACCTATTGCAGTGGTTCCCAAACTGAGGGATAGTGTACAGACAGCAGATTATTTTACAAAAACCTCTGCAGGGTGATAAAGACTACACTGTATAATTTTCCGTTATCAGTTGTAGCAGTCGTGGTTGATTCAATAACAGACCACTAGATGGTGCGATTGTAGATTCAGAGTTATATTGAGTGAAATAACTGACACATAGGACCATTGTCAAATATTCATAAGAGAATTGTAAAAAAAAAAGTTTGTTTTACATTTTTTTTTTTTTTTTTTTTAACTACAGCCATAGGTCGTTTTTACGAACTTCCCGACGAAGGACAAGCGACAGACCGGAAGTCATTAATTTCCAATGGAAAGTAGTGCGGGAGCTGCATGGAGTTCCGATCATATGCATATGTGGAAATTTCTGATCCAATTTGAGCTTCGGATGCGTTCAAATATTTGAACTTCTGCGACTAGATCGTATGCGACCGCCTGACTGAATGTGATGTATTCTAATCAAAACTATCTGCGTGAGGTCAGAATTAACAATATTTTGTTTACTTTAACATTATTCTTTAAACACTATTTCTGTAAAATGGTGCTTTAGAATAATTATGGCAGAAATGATTATTTAATAATTATTAAACCATTATTTACATTGATTAGCCCCATAAAATCTACTGTTTTTATTTTGGGGGTCATCTGATTTGTGACGATGCATTCATACATTAAATATACTCATTAAAATTATTCATTTTACCATGGTGAATATGCCGAGGTAACGGTTGTTGCACGACCAGTTTGAAAGTTCTGCGCAACTGGCGCTAGAGGGAGAAATGCGACAATCGTGTCCGAATGTCGTGTGCAGTGGAAAGGTGGATGTAAAGTTTTGAATTTGTGCGTTTTTGGGGTTTGTGGTTGTTATATATTACTTGTACTAGGCCGTTTTGGACTTTATGCACATCGCGAGAGCCCCCTCTGGCTTTGAGCATAAATGAAACATGCACTGCATGTTGACATCGTCTAGTTTTGGATATGAATAAAATGTCCGGTCATACATACAACATCTTGTTTCTTCGCCCATGTGCACACACATCCAAAGGGTGCGCACAGAAAAAGTGATTTAAAATGCATCTGATTGACAGATAAATCATGGTTGATCTATCAGCCAGATGCACTTAAAAATGTATGCGCTCTTTTTTCAATGTTGTTGTTAATGTTGAGGTTATTTTAGCTTTGTACCTTTAATTTAACTGCACTGTTAAAGAGGGCGATTTTTACCATTCAACTAAACTGTGTGTATGTTTTTCAGACACTTACATTGTTCTTGCTCCATCCATGCAATAATTCTATCAACCGAGTTCCTATTTACTTATACTCCTCCATGCTCTGGTAATATCAATGGTATGATTCATTTCAGAAGCTGACAAAATTATGACTTAAAATTATTAAATTAAACCGGTGATTGACAGTCAAAGCAAAGCGCGAGTCAGACCTGCCTGTTATGGCCTAAATGCAGGGCTCCACCCCAGCAGTTTGAAAAGAGCCCGTCAAACACCGGCTCGCTCTGTTTCTCCATCAGCACCTTCTTTGTCAATTTTTTTTTTTTTTTGTACTTTTGCTGAAAAATAAATGTAGCGAAGTTGAATACTTCAGTTTTATTTTACTCAAGTAAAAGTACCACAATTTAATTATACTTAAAAAAAAAAAATGTACTCAAGTACTGTAACGAAAGTATTTGTAATTAGTGGTCGACCAATATATCGGCCGATATCTGGTATTTTTCGAATATCGGCATCGGCCGATAAGTTTTTCTGTTTGCCCGATGCGTTCGAGGCGGGACTTTTATTTTGATGGCGCTGAGAGCGGCAGCGCCTGAGCATACAGTGCTCACATTCTCCCTCTTGTTTACTGTCGATGTTAACAGTTCTGTCTAATACGAATAGAAGTCTGTCTAATAATCTGACAGAACAGTTAAACAAAGTAATTCAAATGTATACAAAAAGTATTATAACAATTGCTTTTATTTTATTAGTAAAAGTAAGGCAAACATTATAATACTTTCCCGTTTGCCGTCAGCATTCAGCAAATACGCATTTACATCATTTAAACAAATCTTTGAATGGCTAACGAAAATTTAATTTCACAAACCTTGCAAATTTAGTCGAATCCAGTTATATCTTGTGAAGTGTGTATGTGACCTGCATGATCGTATGTTCTCTGCGTGACTTTCCGTCCGTGTTAATTGAATGCTTTTAATATTAAATTAGTGATTTCAAATTATGCTGCGCTTTATGCATTTGTCCACTGTCATCTTCATGTAATTTACAGTGTGTGCTGTATGTAAAATGAGTGTTAGCTTGGCTTTATTTGAAAAAAATATGATTCCCAGTGCACACAAACTTCCCAGAAAACTGAGTGCTCTGTTGGTTATGGTTTACTTCCTTTCTAATTATATTTTTGTTAAATATTTATTTATTTGTGGAAAATACTTTGTCAGCTAAAGTATGAGTGTTTATTTTAGATTTTTTTTTTTTTTATGCATTTTCAAAGTATTTCAAATTTCTTAAATATTAATTAAAATAAATACAATTATATCAGCCATCGGCCAACCTGCTTTCCAAGATATCGGCAGTCAAAAAAAAAAAAAAAACAATATATAGGTCGACCACTAATTACAGTGCAATCAGACTTTAACCATTAATATGTTTTTAAGATACTGAAAAAAATATGAATGTCAGGTCATGTCAAAAGTTCTCCAGGGCCACAAAAGTCCTCAGAACCCAGAGGGTTAAAGCTTTGTAACCCTAATGTAACGTTACAACAAACCATTAAATTCATTAAAGATGAATGAAGAATAAACACCAACCTCCTTGTTCCTCGTGTTTTATTCTCCTGGTTTCTGTTTCCTCGTGTTTTATCCTCAAAGATTCTTGTTCCTCATGTTTTATTCTACAGCTTTCTGGTTCCTCGTGTATTATTCTCAAAGATTCTGTTTCCTCGTGTTTTATTCTCCGGGTTTCTGGTTCCTCGTGTTTTATTCTCAAAGATTCTGTTTCCTCGTGTTTTATTCTGCGGGTTTCTGGTTCCTCGTGTTTTATTCTACAGGTTTCTGGTTCCTCGTGTTTTATTCTCAAAGATTCTGGTTCCTCTTGTTTTATTCTGCAGGTTTCTGGTTCCTCGTGTTTTATTCTCAAAGATTCTTTTTCCTCGTGTTTTATTCTGCAGTTTTCTGTTTCCTGGTGTTTTATTCTACAGCTTTCTGTTTCCTCGTGTTTTATTCTCAAAGATTCTTGTTCCTCGTGTTTTATTCTGCAGGTTTCTGGTTCCTCGTGTTTTATTCTCAAAGATTCTGTTTCCTCGTGTTTTATTCTCCGGGTTTCTGGTTCCTCGTGTTTTATTCTGCAGGTTTCTGGTTCCTCGTGTTTTATTCTCAAAGATTCTGGTTCCTCTTGTTTTATTCTCAAAGATTCTGGTTCACTCTCCTCTCTCTCCTCTTTAACAAACATCATCTTCACAGCAGCAGATCTCATCTCAGATGATACTCCTCCAGATAATCCTGCTTGCTTCAAAACTCGAATATTACAGGTATTTACTGACCTGATTCAAAAACTGTATTTTTCTATTTACAGAAACAAGATTTCTAACCGTTTGTAGCCAGCATCAGCGCGGTGAAATAGTCTTCTTCCTCCGAGGTTTAATGGTGTTTGGCAAACAAACGTATGTGTTTTAGCACCTCCCGCTGGACTGGAGTGAGGAGTGTCGCGAGGAGGAAAATAATACTGGGGAAATTACTTGGTGCGTGCGTGTGTTTTTTTTTTTTTTTTTTTATAGACTCGCATGGTATTTAATCAGCATAAACAGTTTACGTGTGTGAGGATTAGAGATGAAAACCGAGCGAATTATTACTCAAATATTTCAATGAAACGTTACAGCATTGAAATACTATCAATGAAAACACGTGACAATGATAAGACGTAGCCTAATTAAACATATATAATAATAACAACAATAATAATAATTTTAAATAAAATCCAAGTACCAAAATCTTGGACCAGATTATGCTTACTTGTAAAAATTGTATATAGAACTATACAGATTAAACACTTTATTGTCCCTGTAATGAGTAATGAAATGTGAATAGGTAAATATTAATGAAGTCTGACACAATAAATATTGCTGGTGCTCTTTTTTTAGAAAGTTTTATGATCATTGTCAGTTTTCTGTACATGAAAAACTAAAAAATATTAATGATCTTATTACGCTATCATGTATTTATTAAAAAAATCGAACTAGATTCATATGGACATTTTAGGCTATGGTGTTGTAGTATTGCAGCGTTTTTTTTTTTTTTTTTTTTGTTTTTTTTTTTTATTATTGATGTTTTTTTCCATGTCACATTGTGAGAAATAACAGTACTGTCTTTCAGTCTAACACTTAAGCTTTTATCATATTTCCCAACTCAAATAATGTGTTTCTTAACAGCAAACACTCAGAATAAAGTGAGATGATCTGCTGATGATCTGATTGTCTTGTTGAATGATTGTTGATAGTCTGAGGCTCATCAGTATTAACAGAGCTGCTGAAAAGTCTGGATCATTGTCAGATGAGCCGTCAGATGCTGAGCCGATCCAGGACGCATAATTTAGCATCAGACTCTCCATCACTCATGGCATTTAGTGTTTCTAATACCTACCTTCCATAAATCGCCTTCTTTTAGTCAGTTGGTTTCATATTCACACATTCGGACTTCCATGTTCAATAGCTTTGTTAATATGCATTAAAAAAGGATACTTACAATTAATTTTCATTACCGACTATAATGAGCAGTACCTACAATCCATTTTTTCTGCAGAATTTTATGTTTTTAAGAGGCTGAAAAACACATTCATGCCTATGGAATAGTGTGACGTCATCACCATCAGAGGGACCGTCTACAAATTACATGATTCTTTTATGGCAAGTTTATTGTGTTAATTACTGTGGTTTCTTCAATGACACATTTGAATATCTTTAACTTGACACTAATAAACATACTACAACTCTTTATTGTGCAGTAATTCTCTTTATATGGTCCATTTCTGCTACTTCATACTGTGTTGTTTTGGTTCCTTCAATGACACACCATCAAGTTCAACAGCTTTTAAAAAGAGGGTCACACCACTCTAAAACAAGTTGCAAAATTGTTTATTTGACCCAATAGAGCATACTACTCTTCAATGTACGTATATTTGCCTTTTATGTTCCATTTGTTCTAGCCATGTGTTGTAGTTGTTTTTTTTCTCAATCACACATTATCCACTTCAATAGGTTTTTAAAGGAGTGACCGACTGCTCTCAAACAAGTTGGAAGTTTGTTTACAAAACAAACTACAGTCCAGGTTTTCTTGTCTTTTCATCTCTGTTTTTGTAGTTTTGTGTGATACAGAGCTGTGATCATTATAATGAGGTAGCCTATACAACACTGTTGTCCAGGTGTTGAATTAACAAAGATACATTATTCTGTTTTATTTTTTTGTTGTTTTCTGTATTAATCTAACATTAAACTCACTCAATATCATAATCCATGTTCACTGATTATTAATATTTACAGTCTTGCAGAATTGTCACTGTCCATGGTTCTGAATTTTTGAAAAATTTGTTTTATAGATTTTGTAATTTGATAAGATGCTAAGTGCATTGCTTTTTATAGCTGCCCTAAAATAAACTCAGTATAGCCTACCTACCACAGCACAAAGATCTGACATCAGATCCTTTTCGTTAATGGAAAGACTAACATTTTCATAGCTTTTAAGCAAGCCTTGATAAAGTGATGATTCAGCTGATTGGCATTTTTGGCCAATATGTCATGCATGCTTTGCTGAAATGTGAACATATGTGTGTAGTGCACCAGAAGACAAGGAGACTTGAGGTCCAGTATGAAATGAACCCTCTCTAACTGCCATAGTGGAGGATGGTTTGCTACAATTTGATTGGATGCCAATGGACTAACACACACACACACACACACACACACACACACACACACACACACAAAAGGTCCAGTGCTATCAGATAAGGAGGCTAAGATAACTACCAGATATCCTGCTTGGCCAAAAAAAGGTGATCCCAGCACCCAGGAGAGGGCATTTTCTTTGGTCCAAAAGATTCACTTTTTCACCCAAACCCCCCTTTTACTTTCATTCTAAGGCCTACTGGTCATGCATGGACATCCAGCTTTCATGCCAGAACACAACACAATGGAAAGAAGCCATAACACAGCGAGATTAGCACAACACAACAAAATTAGTCCTATGCGTAGTATTGTGGCGATTTCGTTGTGGTGTGCACTATTGGGCCACCGTAAAAAACTGGCTACACTAAAAATTCCTAAATAGTACTTTATTAGACCATTTAGAGAAACTTTGTAAAAGCAGCACCATCCAGACAGACAGCATCAACAGTACAGACAGTTCTTCATAAAATTAGCATAATCAAATGTAATTAGGTTCAAGCATCAGAGTTCTAGTACATTCAAGGGATAGCAGCTATTTCAGAATCAATCTGAGTTTTTTTTTTATGCAATACATGCAGAAGTGACATAACAGTGTATTTATGAAACACACTGAACACTAACGAAACACAAACATCTTTATATCTTTAGGGAGTAGAACATATAAACAACAAGCCTAGCAGGGATAAATTATTTTTTTTACTCAGAAATTTTTAGTGACATTTTGTATTAGTTTCTTTAATGATATTAACCAGTTCAATAGCTTTTAGAATTCTTCGATGAATAAATATTTTATTCAGATGCTCAATTTCTACTAGCAGTGTGCTGTGTAGATTTTTTTCAATGCATATCATCCAGTTCAATAGCTTTTTATAGTATTGTATGGCTGAAGTGCTCTAAAACAAATAGGACTTTACAGAACAAACCTCAGAACATGCTTTCTTGATTCATTTTTATATCTGTTTTTGTTGTTTTAAGTGTAATAAAGACTTGGGATCAATCCAATAACAGTGCTCTCCAGGTGTTGAATAAACAGACTGGATATTATCTTTTACATCATCTAATGTATTTTTGTTTGATTTAGCGTTGAAGTTTCAAAATGTCATAATCTATTTGCACTGATTGATGTTTTCATTCTTGCAGAACTGTCCATTGTGGTTTGCCATTTGGGTTATTTTTTTGAAAGCTGTTTTTAGAGTGGTGTTATTTAATGTTAAATGAATATTTTACAACGTGCACTGGATAAGTCAGTGTCTTTCTTTAAAAGCTATTGAACTGGAAGGCATCTCAATAAAAAACAAAATAGAATACAGTGATGGTAGAAATTGAACATATAGAGCAAATAATCACACATTAAAGACTTGTAGTATGTTCTTTAGGATCAAGTAAATATTTAAAATACAGTGATGGTACAAATTGAATATATACATGAGGGGCAAATGATAAAGTAACCATCTTGAAAAAAGTTTTGCCAGTAATTTTTTAACTGTTCACCCAAACAGCTTGCTGTCATGCTTTCTGATGGATTCAGTATCATGGACAGTGATATTTCTGCAGGACTGTAAACATCATTCGATGCACTTGAATTGTAATATTGTGAAAGTTTAATATTAAACTTAACTATTAAACTAAGTCATAGAACAGGAAAACATAAAAGTTTAGCCTTTTTTTTCTCATTCAACACCTGGAGAACACTGTTATACTGTTAAGTCATTATCACACTTAAAACCAGAAAAACCGAGGTGAATAAAACAGCAAGACATGGGCTGTAGTATGTTCTGTAGGGTCCAGACAAGATGTTCCAGCTTGCTTTGGAGCAGACGACCCATGCTTTCAAAACCTATTGAAATAAATCATATATCATTGTTAAAACTAACACAGTTCTTGTTCATTTTGAGGCAAATAAATAAATGGGGGTTCAATATCAATTCATATGTGTTTACTGTACACAAATAGGGATAAAAATATTTTGTTGAATGCCTTTTCAGCACCATTTTAAACTTCGGGTTAAATTCAGTATTTGCTTACATTCATTATGTATACTTATATAAGTATCATATAAGCGAGCTCTGGGGCTGGAGCCGACACTGGAGCTGACTGGGGTTCAGGGGCCCTCCCTGGGCTCGACGGGGGATCAGGGGCCCTCCCTGGGCTCGACAAGGAACGGGAGCCTCTTCTGCGCATAACAGGAGATCGGGAGCCCATCCTGGGCTTAACTGGGGATCAGGAGCCCATCCTGGGCTTAACTGGGGATCAGGAGCCCATCCTGGGCTTAACTGGGGATCGGGAGCCCATCCTGGGCTTAACTGGGGATCGGGAGCCCATCCTGGCCTTTGTTCTGAGGCTGGAGCTGACGATCCTGGGCTTCGGACCAGGGAGGAGCTCTGGAGGTCTTGGGGAAGAGCAGAAGGAAAGGAGGGAGTGGGCTCTTTGGAGTGGTATGTGGAGGGTGCTGGCTTGTGGCGAGCTGGAGCACCCACATGCTTCTGGATGGGAGGAGGATAAGGATCCTCCACATCAACAAGGAACTTAGAACCATTTAAATCGAGAACGTAATTAATGAAATCTGCTACGGGTCTGCGGCAATCGTCAGGAGTCAAAAAAACTAAACAGATTGTCATCTTTAGTCACATCCGAAAGCATGCATTAAGCGTGGAATTGCTCCAACTCATCAGCTGTATCATGCTCAAAAACTCATCCACATACTCCCCCAAAGACCTTCCCTCCTGCTGGATTTCCAGGAGATAATCTTCAGCCCAGTTCATCTCCTTCTGTAAGTTGGTCAGTCCTTCTGTAACAAGTGCGTATCGTTGCCAGACGAAAAACCAAAGAGGGAGATTTTAATGATGATGATGATGATGATAATATTGATAATGGTGAAAAACAAACACATACAAAACTCAACTTCAAATCGAATTTTAATTTATCATTTTGAGCAGTAGTACAGGATTCATCAGGAATTTTTTTATTTTTTTTTAAATGCACCTTGTCAGTGTTGTGGACTTTAGTTTCCTTGTTTTACCCCGGTCTTAGTTCCTGTTTTCCTTATTTAGTCATGTTTCCTGTTCCTGTCCTCAATTCTATGAGTTCCAGGTGTGCCCTGTTTAGTTAATTTGGTTCCAGCTGTTTCCTATCAGTGTCTGTGTATTTAAAGTGTTCTGTTTGTATTTCCTTGTGGATTGATTTAAAGTCATACTTCTGTATTCTTCTGGAGCTTCTTGTTCCTTCTCCAAGTGAAATGTGACAGAACAGTGGACTGAACACTATGGCTGAAGACAGACTGTGGTGTCTGGGGCAGGGTGGTCGGGAGTTGGTGGTATATGTGGAGGCAACATGTTCTCACTCCCAACTCGTCACATATGGACGCTTGGTCAGGACCCCTTGGCGTAACATTTTAATGCACTGGGTACCCCCTTGGCGTCATTTTTCAATGAGCAAGACAGTCCGATAGACTTCTATGGAACCCTGAACCTGAGCCTGCAGTGTTGAAATTTGACGTCTTGGGTAAGCACACCGCAGCCCATTGTCTGCTGTGGATGGATCGAGACTACTAAAAATACGATTTTTTTTTTTTTTTTTTTTTTTTTAAATACGCGGTGGGTTTAACAATGCTCTACTGCAGGTAGAACAGCATTCAGAGGTGAGTTTAACCAAAACAGCGCTCAACTGCAGGTAAAACACTATTCAGAGGTGAGTTTAGCAACGCTCCATGGTGTGTGCAGTTTAAGCGTTTTCTGGTCACAGGGTAAGTGACTAATTATAGGTGATGCATGCAGGATAATGTATTTTTTTTTATAGGAGTCAGATATTGATAAATAAGTGTGTAAGTGTGTGTGTATATATATATATATATATATATATATATGCGCTTGTGTTTGATTAAGCAATGTCTTGTTTATTTATTAAATATCCTCTAAATTAATAACGCTGACGTCATTGTATTGCGTGATCACAATCCCAAGGTCTTTTTTTTTTTTTTTTTTTCCCCACTCGGTAAGTAGAAAAGTTAATTAATAGAGACCAAGACTATTCTTAAATTTACACAATAAAAACTGTAGAATCAGGACAAGTTGTGTTTAGAACTTTTAGAAGTGTAAAGCAGCAATTTATTAGGACAGTTTATGATAGAAAACTTATATATAAATTACTTGCTGCACCAAATGTGTAAGCTAAGCTAATTAAATCCAAAGTTAATTTTTTTTCGCATAATCATGAAGGTTCAATCATGGGAATACAAGATTTTCAGTACTGATGTGTTTCCAGTTACCTATTTTACATTAGCTCAAACTATTAAGCCACTTTAGCTAACATTATAAATGGTCAGGCCAGTAATTGTTTAAAATCCACGGATAATTTGATAATAAACGCCTAAATATTGTCTATAATAAACAGTAGAAACAAATCCATAACAACATTGTGTCTCAGCACAATTTCTCACTATAAAATAAATAATTTAAATGTTCTTTCAGAGGTTATATAGGAGGCTATGTTGAACATTGCAACTTTTCTATTTCTTTCTTTTGTATTAAAATAACAAAATTCCACCTGCCCAAGCCCATTTATTCCCACATGGTGCAACCCAAAATCAACCAAATGGGTGGAAAAACTGTCCAATCTGGCAACATTGAGGAAAAATACTGGTGTGAAGTGTAAGGCACAGGTGTCAAACTCAGTTCCCGGAGGGTCGCAGCCCTGCAGAGTTTAGTTCTGGTGTTAATTGTATGGAACTTACTCAGCTAATCGAGTCCTTAAGGCTTATTTGAAAGTTAAAGGGATGTTTGTTGGAGCAGGGCTGAGCCCCTTCAGGAACTGAGTTTGACACCTCTGGTGTAAGGTGTTCAATTCTTAAAATATTTTTTCTCTCTAATCAGGTTTTTCAAATTTGCCTGCTCTTTATTCTAAACCCTATATCTTTATCTCTATTTTCATCTTTATTTGTTTTATTTGACCATCTCTCCAGTTCTCTTAATAGTTCCTAAAAATCCTCTTTATTGTAACAGTTTGTCCATCTGTTGTTTGTTTTTGTGTATTTCTTGTCTAGTCATGACAAGGCCCAAATTCAGGTCCTGCCCTTCTTGCCAGACTCCCAATCAGGCAAGCAGGAAATTGTATTCTGTGTCAAGTATTAAGTCATGATGGCAATGGCAGAAACTGTAGCAGTACCTCTGGCCTTACCTTATATTGACGATCGATTGTATACAGTTCAAGAGTAATGTGTCTTCTAAAATAATCTTAATGAAACAGGTTACGGCTCATTTTCTTGCATTGTTTTTCATTAAATGAAATTTCTTTAACAGTACTGATGTTTCTAATACTTCAGTGGGTGTAACTAACTAATGTGTGTAATAACTAATGCAGTGGAATAACCGCTTTTGTTCATTTCAGGTGCAGAAACTTGAGGCTGTCGGATACAAGCCAATTTTATTTATTGGGAAACAGGACAAAAGGGCTTCAAATAAGTGGGTGGCAGATATTATCACACATCTGCACCCCACTCCTGTCACCAAATTTTTTTTGGAGAAGATGCGGACGGCTTATGAGTATCTTAACAAAAGGTAAGAGTAATGTTTTTGTTTACAATACATGTATATTTATTTGTTACTATGTACAAAGTAAATTTGTATTTTAGCAACCTCCACAGCACAGCAGCCGGAGAGCGTCACCGCGGAGCAGCCGGAGAGCCTCACCAAGCAGTCTGAAACTGTATTTGTTCTCAATCTTGTTCCTGTGTCTTTCTCACTCTCTCCAACCTCTCTCTCCCCTTCCTCTGCTACTTCTACAACTGTTCTTCCTTCACTTTCTTCCCCTCCTCCACCTCCACTGCGGCAGAGGAAAAGAAGGTTAAACACCTTTACCGCGTCACACTCTACCACCCCTGTCTCTCCTCCATATCCATCTGCCTCTTCCATTTCCAAGCCTTTGAGTCAGGAGGTGCCACTGGTTAAGAACAGAAGAAAAGGTAACTTTGCATGGTACATCTTACTCCACACTATTAATAAATTTGCTCCCAGTCAAAGCTGACTTCATCTAAATAGGATTCATTCAGCTAACCAGGACATTGATAGCCAGTTCACAGTATTTTGTTATTTACATAGTTATTTAGCTGTGTTTTAATGGCCAATGTCCAAGGGCTGTGGGAAAACAATCCTGTACGTTTTGGTTGATTGGCAAAAACCAGGACAAATTCACTTTGACACGAATGGAAAAGACTGCATATCACATCACATGTGAATTTATAAATATGGGCTTGTGTGATTCAGCTACAAAGCATGGCATTCGTGGCTTAATAAACCTGTCTTTTCATTATTTCAGGTTGTCGAAAATGTAGTAGGCAGAAGGTTTTCCTTTTTGATAAAATAACTGGGGAACGAATAAATGAGGTAAAATGTCTTATTAGGCCATGTGCTGGCCTTTCAAAGGTAATATCCAGTGATTGATTAAACAGTTAAAGTAATTATTACGTGTGTGTGTGTGTGTAGGGGAAAGCTGAATTGAAAGTTCACTGGTTGCCTTGCACTGAGTGGTAAGTCATGTTTTATTTCCTAGTTAATTCCATTTCAATGCAATGGATTATTCCATTCCATGACCCAATACAATGTTGGCAAATTTCAACTGCTGTCTTGCAAGTGGTGTCCAGTGTTGGGGTGTGTAGTGTTTTGGAATGTTGTGTTTTTCAATATTGAAAGTAACTAATTGCGTTATTTAGTTGCTTTTTATTTGCATTACTTTTTTTTCACCTGGGCTTGTTTGTTTGTTTGTTTTTAATAACAAAAAATTATATTTTGGCAAGTGTTTAAGGCCCTTTCACACCAACCGTGAAACTAATAATATTAGTGAAGAGGAGAATAATGAAGAAAGGCAATGGGATCAAGATGCAGCCACTACCCTTATCCTGAGTCTGTAGAACTGCCAAATCTGCTTTGAACACAATATGATAACATGCTGAAATTTCTAAACTTATTCTGCTTCTGCAAGTCAGAAGTAGCCACTTTTCAACTAATCCAAGAGTGTTTTTTCTCCTAACAAATAGGAGATTTTCCTCAACCCACTAATATAACTTAATCCCTCAGTTTATCAGAAACATTTTGAAATCACTAAATTTGAAAGTACATTGCTTTCAGTGTACAGGAACTGTATGCAAAATTGTAATGTTAAAAGTAACTAGTAACACTAGTAACTAAAGCTGCCAGACCTTGTACTTGAGTAAAAAGTTCAATATTTCAATCTGAGATGTAATGTTATAGAAGTATAATGCTGTGTTCACACCAAACGTGAATAGAGCTTCAAATTCGCGTCTAGTTTGCCGCTTGAACATTTTGAGATCATTCACTTCATTCGCGCGTGAAATGCGCTTCATTCACGCGTGAAATTAACTTCACAACAAACGTGAATTTGCGTCATGGGGGGCTTCATGCAGCATTTTCAACCACCATTTTTATTCGGATAATTTTCAAAATACTGTTATCGTGTCATGAAATGTAGTTTTAAAAGTATTTCAGGCGAGAATGTAGTTGTTTTAAACTCAAATATGCAGTTTATTTATAAAGACAGCGTGTATTTAAAAATGTGTTTCGCCGATTTTCGGAGACGAGCTCCATGCGATCAGCGGGAACTCCGTGATCATGTATCCGCCGAGAGCAGCCTCACCTCGGCTAGACCTTCTGACATTTGCCGCTGGCTCTGTCTCTTCAGTGGTTCAAGAAAAAATATAATTTGTTTGGGGTAAATCTTATCTTTGGCCTTTTATTCAATTAATCTATGTTTTATATATGTATGTCATTTTTATTCCTGTCTCTATAGAAATATGAACTTTTGTCATATAGCTCCGGGTGACTGCTCACTGACAACATCAGTCGTTCCTCCATGTTGAATGAGTGACTCCTGAGCAGGCTCCTGATTGGTTATCGCGGCGCGAATTGACGCCAAAGTTAAAATTTTTCAACTCGGGCGGCAGACAGTATATGCCAGACAGTAATCATAAACCTGACAGTGATCTTTTTTTTTTTTTTTGCTCTGTTCTAATAACATTATGTGCACTTATGATGTTTTACAGTGGCATGACATGTGGTGGCATGTGGGTGAATTCGAGTGAATTGTGACAAATTGTGCCAATTGTGTCAACAAGTTTTCAGCATGACAACAGTCACCATAAACACCTGGACTCATCAAGCACCCTTCAATGCAGTTTATTTTTGAGTGTTTTTGCTTGCTGTTCTTCAGTAAAGTTTTTGCACAGTACCCAGTCTCTTTTAGTGTTTAGTTTCTTACAGTTGTCATCTTAAAAACTTTTTGCATTTGTCTTGAACTGCTTAACAGTGTGCCTTGTGAGATCATAAGTTTGTTGTCCATGAGCATAAGCTCATAAATACCAAAAAATATTCAAAGCTACTAAATTGTCACTCAAATTTTGTAGTCATGTTTGATTACAATATTAGATATGAATTACTTTTTTATAATTGTAATTACCGATTTATGTTTTCCTAGCATTTAGTTTAGGTTTTTTTTTTTTTTTTGGCTTCTTTAAAGGGAAGAAAATATGTTTCCTGATGGCAGACTTGCATCTCCTGGTTTGTAACAAAAAAGAGAGAGAAAGGCTTTAAAAAGTTTTTTAATTAAAGCCTGTTGGTTCACATATCTGCAAATGTTACATAAGTATTTTATGTTTAATAGATTAACTTACCTCTGTTAAAAATTACTGCATGCTAGAATAACTATCACAGTAATTTTCATTTTGTAATAAAAAAGAAATATTTTGATATATTGTATTATTTATTTCACATACAGTGTACAGCTGCAACATTTAATATTAGTTGCCCTCTGCTTCATGCCATGGAAACCAATTGGCCTTGGAAAAAATGTTTCACTGTAATCTGTTTCAGTGAATTTTATATTTATATATAAAATTATATAAGAAAACTATTTTTAATATTCTACTACATAGTAAAGAAACAAAAGGGCCCTGTAGACCTGCCAATCACATCTAATTCCATGATGCCCGCAAGTCAACTCGACGAGAAAGACTAGAAGGGAATGGGATACAGCTACGGCAACTGGACATGCGCACATCAATATTGCGTCATTTAATATTTAATTAATTAAATAACTGTATTTGCAGTATTGTAATGGTACGTTTAGGGTTGGGGGTAGGGGTAGGTGTTAATAAAACACAATTTGATAAGTAACAAGTTTAATTCACCGTTATTTACCCTGAAACTTTGTATCACTTCCGGCCGTAGCTGTACTGTAATTACCATATATAGACAAGTGTGACGTGACACAGCTCTAACAGGACACGCTGTGATTGGAGTAACTTTAAGGCCAAAATAAAAAGCGAATAATGTTTCAAACTATGTTTTGATGTCTTTATTACGTAATACTGTAATTTATCAATGAGGTATTGCTATGTTAAAAGAAATGACCCGTTTACAGAGATCCTAACCCTAACCCTAGTGTAATTTCAATGAACTACAATTTAGTGATCCATTGTTTTCTGTTCCATTGATAGAATTACAGAGGCATATGGGTAATGCAGTTTAAAAACATTTAGAAATTAAATTAAATAAATACAATCTTTAATGAGCAAAGGGGCATCTAAATATGTTCTTTGTACAAACCTCTATGACATATTTGAGAGTCAGAATGAAATTTGGTATTGTACTGTGAGCACTTTTTAAAATGCTTTTATAACGCCTTTCCATGCATGTCAGAAATCTCTGTTCAACATCATTTAGTAAACATAGCATAAATAGTTGTCCTACCAATTTTTTCTTTGATATGCTATCCAGACTTTGAGCTACAGCCATTTGAAATGTGCATTTTTTTTTGCTCTTCCAGGGGCCGCTACCGGGTCCCTGCACTCTAAAAAATACTGGATTAAATACTACCCAGCACTTGGTAAAATATGGACAAACCCAGCAACTGGGTTGTTTTGACCCAGCAGTTGGGTTACTGCCCAGAAGGTTAGGTTAAACATTTAACCCAGCTGTCAATTGAAAACAACCCAATTGCTGGGTTTGTCCATATTTTACTCAGTGCTGGGTTGTATTTAACACAGCATTTTTTAGAGTGTGGGGGAGGTAAGACAGTAAAACTTACACAGATATGCTCTCCTCATCATGAACAACAAACTGTTGATTCATATTTATATATGCTGCATCTTATTATATTGTTTTCTTTTCCCCATTTTCTATATTTACATCCTGCTTGTGTTATGTTTTGCTGATATTGTGAGACTCTGAATACAGTAACATAGGCACAGGATGGTGCACAATAAAAAGAATCAGAGTATAAAAGACAACCAAAGTTCATCATTGTCTCAAATGCCATTAATATGACTAAAAATGTTTATGTAAAAGAAGCATGGTAAGTAATTACAAAGTTGTTTTATTTTTTACAAAATCATGAAATTTAACAAACTCATAAGATGATATAGTGCATTTTTTATTTTCAAAACAATTAACATAATTTATTATACAATACACCATGTAAATCATTTTATTGTAGACTACAAAATAGAATAAAGATACTTTATAAAATAGTATAAAGACAAATTGGATTCAATAGAAATAAAAAGGGACTTCAAAATTGCTATCATCATGCTGTTTATCAGGTCACAGCTGATGAAGCTACACAAGTGGTGAAATGTTTTGACCACAGAATCAAATCAGTTGACTCCAATACTTTTACTAGATGACACATAAGCAGATGTAATATTATACTGGGAAATAATGATTCCTCATCATAATGGTTTTCTTCCTCATAATTTGCTTCTTCTATGTCTCTAAAAAGGTTTCAGTTGTTATATAACACCCTACATTTAAAGTACACTCTACACTTTCACAGCCGAAAGCTGTTTTCTAATATTTCATTTTCCCCTGTGAATCATATAACCTTAGATTATTATTACTCATGGAAGATTATTATTAATTATTTTGTACACAACCTACACTAATGATTATTTTCATAATAAATTAATCTGCTATTTATTTCTCAACAAATGAAGAGTTTGGTTTGTGAGCAAGTATGAAAATGAGAAATACAGACACAATTACACACAACCCAAAAAAGATAAGATACATTGATAAAAGCTGTGAACAGTTCAAACCTCAAATAAAAAATACATGCTGGAACCATTAAATGTTTTTGCATGAAAATTATTTGGCAATTCATTTTCTGCCAATCAACTAATTGTACTGTTGAGAAGTTTCTTTTGCAACAAAATGTCATTTTATAAGCTCTCCATGTGCTGTCAAGTGCATTTTTTCTCTCTCTGAATTGCAGTGGAGTATAAGTAAAAATTTGGATGAGAAGAAACAACTCATACCTCAAATCTCTAAGTAATTAATGCACTTAATTTCCACCACATACTGGTTCTAGAGGCATGCATGCACACATTTCTATGTATGTGAAAGAAGAGGCAATACTTTTGGTTCCATTTATAAAGGTGATGAAAAGCAGATTTTATTACATTCTTTATATCCAGAGTTAAGGTCATTGTCCAGAACGATGAAATGTGTCACAGTCTTGTGGATTACAGTCCGTCATCAGACATTTCACAGTCACTGTCATACTCATCAGCTGAAGCACTGTACAAAAAGTTGATGTTGCCTTCTCCAGACAAAACTTGCAGGTAACAGTCTCTTGCTTGCACCTTCATTTCTCTGACTTGTTGCTTTCTGAGGATGATGCTCTGCAGACCTTTCAAACCCTCTTCACTTAAGCCACATGGTGAATCTTAAAAGAGGAACAAAATAACATTAAGAACATTGCTTTAGAAACTTTATGAACAGACATCATTGTTGTGTATATTTTTTAGGGCTGCCCCAAACAGTCAACGAAATGTTAGTCAGTCAGAATGACCATAGTTGGACAAATAATTGTTTTTTTCCTGCAAACAACACAACCAAACAAAGCCACAGGACTTGGTAACAATCAGACAGTCACGGACAGATATTATGGATTAAACGGCTGGTCCTCATGTTCACTAGATAGTAAATGTCATGAAGGAAATTCAAAGTTTGAGCATTGCGAGGGCATCAAGGACAAGAAAGCAACATTCTCTACTTTCAGTTGGAGTGGAGTGGAGAATTAGGCCGAGTGTAAAGACTTACAGTATAGAGCTAAAAGCCACTTATCGTTCAATAATATAGTTTTTTTTTAATTACTAAGCTACTTAATTCAATGATTAGAGAGGACATGTCCTATATGTAGTTATGGGAATATGCACTTTAGTAGATTTTAGTTAACAGATCACTTTTACTAACTGTATATAAAAATATTCCGACAGTTGGAAATCTATGGTCATAGCAACCCTAATGTTTATGCCATTTTTTTACAAATACATACTTCTGTGTTATTTTGTGTGTTTTTGCAGATTATCATAGGCTATTCTTTAATATTGTTTTATGTTGGGATTTACAGGAGGTTGTGTTAAGTTAGTTTTGTAGGGTTACCACTGTGGTGAAGAGTAGAGCATGTGTTTTGGTTGAGGATGGGCTGCTGAACATTTGAAACCACATGTACTGTATGTTGTTTGATTATATACATATAATGACAGTCTCTTTGATAGTTATATTAGCATGTGTTATTTGCTATCAAATATTTAACCAAGATCTGAATGTGATGTTTATGTAAAGGAGCTGTTTGTAATTAACACTATGATGAGTGGGGTAAGGCTGATAACTGTGGGAGCGATGGGATGTCGGTGATTCTGAACTTAAAAAATGAGTTTACTTAAATGTTTTGAGTATTCTGAACTTGAGGTTTAACAGTAATCATTTCCTCACCGTCTGCCCACTCCTTTACATCACTGACCCAGTCTTCCAATTGGCTCTCTGTCACTGCAAATTGGGCTTTCAAGGACTCTAGGTTTCGTAACTGGCTTTGCAGAGCTTTTCTGGTCTACAATGACAAGCAATCACAGAACCAAGAAACAAGAACCAAATGTTCAATGCACAGCTTCATACACTGCAAACACACAATACTGACCATCTAAAACAAATTCTACTGATGTCATTACCTTCTGATATTGGCGAGTCAGTGAAATTGCCAAATTTCGGAACTTTTGCTGATTCCAGCGCATGGCCATGAGAGTCAGCATGTCTGTGCGTCCTGCAAACACAGAAAATATGATGTTACCATATGATGCATAAAATATGTTATTATGTGATTATGTAACTAGAGCAGTATGTGGTCATCTTACCTGCTTTTGTCGTCACTGCAATCCTAGAGAGGAAGGCATTGCACTGTTCCACCTCCTCCCCTAGTGTTAGTCCAGCCCCATCCTCATACGCCCCACTCCATTTCACCTGAGTAAGAAAACATAAATAAACAAAGAACCAGATGTTTGCAGATGTTTGGTTTAAGATAATGTGGTTCTGTCACATAGCAACATTTTCTTACCTCACATTTAAAATCATGGGCTTTGGCATGAAATACCGAAAGGAATGGCCTCATGTTAAGGAGGTGCTGGAGCTCTGGGCAGCTTTTTGCAACTCTTTGCAGGTAGGGCCAATATTTGCAGGTCACATCCATACAAAAAGACTTGCCTACTGGCCAGCTTTTCTTGAAGGTACAGGGGATAGGCAAAAATGTCACCCCTGTACATATTTAAAGCACAGAGCAGCACTCCGTGCCGACAAACCGCAAGCTCCAATCCCTCTTCATCTACCTTGCTGGCAGATCTTTGGGAGGTCTCTCTGGCTGCTGACCACTCCCCCCAAACACCTCTCCCACTGACCTACAATGGATAATGGTCAATGAAAACAAGACTCTTCTAAACAAACTCTTCAGTAAGAGGTTACTGTAGTATTGTAGTTTTATTTATCATCATATACACTTTAACATGTTTGGTTGTGCTGTGAATGTGGTCCACAAATCTTGTAACATCTTCATCCTTGGCTATAAAGATGCCTTCAAAGATGGCCTGTTCCTCAGATCTAAAAAAACAACAACAACAAGGTACAAAATAGTTTATGATAACTTATTAGAGTTGTCATACGTACCAACTTCAGTACCAGTCTGAAATTTAAAAAATGTAATGCTTTGAGCGCTGTTGAGCGGACTCTTAAACACCTCTGATTGGCCATTGTGTTCACACACTCATTGGATATGTCTGAGAATGGCTTTAATGATCAGCGCTAAAAGCGTCAGTCACATTTTTATAATTTTTTATCATTTTTATAAGTCAGTATTTTCGACAACTCTATAACTTATAATCTAAGATTACTTGGTGCATAATAAAGAGCCATGTTATCTTATTAATATGTAAGAACACTGTGACACACAGTTTGAAGTACCTAGCAGCATTCTTAAAAGGGTAATGCTTGCGGTTTCCATCTATGGAAATGGCGAGCATACAGGTCCTTCTCAAAAAATTTGCATATTGTGATAAAAGTTCATTATTTTCCATAATGTAATGATAAAATTAAACTTTCATATATTTTAGATTCATTGCACACCAACTGAAATATTTCAGGTCTTTTTATTGTTTTTAATACTAAATATTTTGGCATACAGCTCATGAAAACCCAAAATTCCTATCTCAAAAAATTAGCATATCATGAAAAGGTTCTCTAAACGAGCTATTAACCTAATCATCTGAATCAACTAATTAACTCTAAACACCTGCAAAAGATTCCTGAGGCTTTTAAAAAACTCCCAGCCTGGTTCATTACTCAAAACCGCAATCATGGGTAAGACTGCCGACCTGACTGCTGTCCAGAAGGCCATCATTGACACCCTCAAAGC
The DNA here is from genome assembly GCF_018340385.1 of Cyprinus carpio. Taxonomy (NCBI): domain Eukaryota; kingdom Metazoa; phylum Chordata; class Actinopteri; order Cypriniformes; family Cyprinidae; genus Cyprinus; species Cyprinus carpio. Next base: position 35,093,477 of record NC_056599.1, on the reverse strand, counting down.
GAGAGGGTAAGACACAGAAAGAAATTTCTGAACGAATAGGCTGTTCCCAGAGTGCTGTATCAAGGCACCTCAGTGGGAAGTCTGTGGGAAGGAAAAAGTGTGGCAAAAAAAAACACTGCACAACGAGAAGAGGTGACCGGACCCTGAGGAAGATTGTGGAGAAGGACCGATTTCAGACCTTGGGGGAACTGCGGAAGCAGTGGACTGAGTCTGGAGTAGAAACATCCAGAGCCACCGTGCACAGGCGTGTGCTTTTGAACCAGAAACAGCGGCAGAAGCGCCTGACCTGGGCTACAGAGAAGCAGCACTGGACTGTTGCTCAGTGGTCCAAAGTACTTTTTTCGGATGAAAGCAAATTTTGCATGTCATTCGGAAATCAAGGTGCCAGCGTCTGGAGGAAGACTGGGGAGAAGGAAATGCCCAAAATGCCTGAAGTCCAGTGTCAAGTACCCACAGTCAGTGATGGTCTGGGGTGCCATGTCAGCTGCTGGTGTTGGTCCACTGTGTTTTATCAAGGGCAGGGTCAATGCAGCTAGCTATCAGGAGATTTTGGAGCACTTCATGCTTCCATCTGCTGAAAAGCTTTATGGAGATGAAGATTTTGTTTTTCAGCACGACCTGGCACCTGCTCACAGTACCAAAACCACTGGTAAATGGTTTACTGACCATGGTATTACTGTGCTCAATTGGCCTGCTAACTCTCCTGACCTGAACCCCATAGAGAATCTGTGGGATATTGTGAAGAGAAAGTTGAGAGACGCAAGACCCAACACTCTGGATGAGCTTAAGGCCGCTATCGAAGCATCCTGGGCCTCCATAACACCTCAGCAGTGCCACAGGCTGATTGCCTCCATGCCACGCCGCATTGAAGCAGTCATTGCTGCAAAAGGATTCCCGACCAAGTATTGAGTGCATAACTGAACAACATATTATTTTAAGGTTGACTTTTTTTGTATTAAAAACACTTTCTTTTATTGGTCGGATGAAATATGCTAATTTTTTGAGATAGGAATTTTGGGTTTTCATGAGCTGTATGCCAAAATCATCAGTATTAAAACAATAAAAGACCTGAAATATTTTAGTTGGTGTGCAATGAATCTAAAATATATGAAAGTTTAATTTTTATCATTACATTATGGAAAATAATGAACTTTTATCACAATATGCTAATTTTTTGAGAAGGACCTGTATTTGTGGAGCATGCAGGGCAGATGAAGGGCTCTTCCTTGCATATACTGTCCACCTCAAATCGCACAGCCTCCCACTCAAAAAAACTTTTCTGAAAACTGTCTGCAGAGATCTTGCCAATCTATTAAAAATAGAGAAACCAAAAGCTTATAATGTACAAAAAAATACATTAGCAATCAGACAGGTTTTCAGCCCACAATTCAAATACATTAACAATACTGCAGGATTAATAAATTGAATACTCACACGACCAAAGCGAACAAGTTCACTGATCCAGCATTCTTAAAAATGCTTGGCAGGACAGTCCTGGTGCCACCATCTTCATTTCCTCGAATGAGAAAAATATATCGGTAGTATAAATTGTGGCAAACTGAAGAGCTGCCGGCCAGTAGTCACTGCTGTTTAGGTCGGCCACTGCAGCACTCCAAGTGGCTTGGTATGCCTCACAAAATAATATAATAGATACATAATTTGTATTGACTGAGTAATAAAAGATTGTAATGGATCAATGTTATTGAAGCACATTGCTGAAAAAGAACACAAGATATGCTCAAAAACCCGACTGACAGAGTATCTACATAAATTCAAGATCAAACAAAAAGAGAAAAAAGGGATCATTTAAATAATAAAACTTATCCCATTTTCAGAATAGTTAAGCTCATATGTTGTACAAACACAAACCAAAATTTACCACATTGGGAAAGCGCTTTATCCACCACGACAGTTGTTGGAGGCAATGGCTGGAAGAATCCAGCAGTCATGGCATCTCTATTGTGGAGGACATGTCTGGTGTGCATGCTGATGTCACATTCAGCACAGAAGAAGGGGCGTGGTCGACAGTCACTGCACTGGATAACTGCTGGACTGCTCCAACACTGTTGGCAGATGTGTGTTGCCACACTTTCTTTTGCTGCAGCCGTGTTTACCAGACGGGGTCTCTCTGCCCTCCACCTCTCTGAAAAGAGACTCTGTTATGCTTCAGTTCGAGGATGCCAGAAGAGGATCTCTTGGGGTTCCAAGAGGTGATGCCTCATCACCTGAGGAATCGCTCAGTGAGTGCTGGAGATCTTGTAGAAAACACTCTGTTAAAATAGTATGGAGTTTTCAGAAAAATTTGTTAATTTTAAAATACTAAGTTTTTGTTTAAAACACTTTTTTAATAATGAAAATGGTGTACAATGAAGTACACACCAACAGTCTCTGGAGCAAAGGCCACCTCACAGTTAGTGTCAGGAGCATTGAAGGGAGGATCAATGTTCTGAATGTGATCAGCTGTAGAGGATAAAAACAACACAAATCAACATTTACATATATTATTCAAATTTACAACTGAAATTACCAGACTGAAATGGCACAAGCTCACTGTTTAAAGGGATAGTTCACCCAAAAATTTAAATTCTGTCATCATTTACTCACCCTTAAAGAGTTCCAAACCTGTATTAATTTCTTTGGTCTGCTGAACACAAAGGAAGATATTTTGAAGAATGTTTGTAACCAAACAGTTGGTGGACCCCACTGACTTCCATAGTATTTATTTTTCCATACTAAGGAAGTCAGCGGTGTCCCACAACTGTTTGGTTACCCATATTCATCAAAATATCTTCCTTTGTGTTCAGCAGAAAAAATAAATGAATACAGGTTTGGAACAATTTGAGGGTGAATAAATGACGACAAAATTTTTAATTCTGGGTGAACTATCCTTTTAACATACAGCTGGAGAGCTTTTTATTTCCCAAACCCTGATGTGGACAGTTCAGTTACTCTCGTTTAGCTGCCTATAAGGTGTCATATAGATGATAACAGCATATAGGAATGCTTATATAGATGCAGATTAAAATAAAACAAGCTGGCTGGCCATTGACAACACATCAGAAGATCAAGTCATTTCAAATACAGCCTTCCCAAGACCAATAACTTGCAAGCGATTTACTATGATGGTAACCAGGCAGGCACATTTTACTGCATAACCATAATATTGACAAGATTTCCTAAAATGTCATAACACCCCACAAATAAAAAAAAAAATTTATGTGCTAATTTTGTAGTTCATACTGCTTTACAAAAATATTTAATAGTAACATTAATGTGCCTCTTTCACTTAATTTTTCACTTTCACTTAAGACTAAATCTACTTTTTATGTCAAAAATCAAATGACTAGTTCTGGTTTGATTGTTTCCCTGACATATCAAGCTAAACATGCATTCCTTAATTTTCTTAATTCCTTTATTACAAAACTAAGTGCCTAAACAATGTGATTTCTCAAAACATCTTTAATGAAAAACAATACTGACCCCTTTTTGACTGATCCCTGCTTGATCTCGGCCTTGCATAGACAATATTTCCATGCACGTCTCTTTTTCTCCAGTGCACCCTTGGTTGCCTTGGCTCAGGTGTCTTTGCTGGTGCTGCTGCCGCCTCCTCTTCTTGCAGCTCACCAAGAAAGTCCTCAAGACTTTGGAGCTCATCCTTCAGTTCTTGATGATCAACCAAGTTATCCAAGACCATTAGATTTTCTTGGATTTCTGAATCACTCATGGACATAGTGATGGACAGAAAAACAAACAGACAGAAAGACTCACAATAAAGAGATGGACAAATAAAACAAATAAACAGGGAGGGGGGACAAAGAGAGACAGAGGGGAGCGAGAAAGAGAGCTGAAGAGAGTACAGATGATGGGTACAGGTTAACAAGACGGACGTGTCTCTTAAAAGTGCCTTTGTTATTTATTTGTGTGTGTGTGTGTGTGTGTGTGTGGTGGAGTGTTAGAATAAAGATAATTTTTGCTGACAAATTTGAGGGACCTAATGATGAAAAAGAAAAAACAAACAGACAAACAAACAAACAAAAAAACAGAATTGAACATTTTACACCAGCATTCTCTTCACCTGTGTTGCCAGATTGCGCTTGAATGTATGTAAAATTGATTTTATTAATTGTTAATTGATTGTGATTGTTAATAATGTAAGTTTTGCTCTATTTTGCCAACAAAAATAGTTCCAAACAAAACCACAGCAGAACTCACTGTAAAAAGTACATGAATCAATAATTAACTTATGACAACATCATTTATTATTACATTAATTATACACATGGTTTTATTTCATAGTGAGAAATTGTGCTGAGACACAATAATGTTGTTGTTATGAATTTGTTTCTACTGTTTATTATAGACAATATTTAGGCGCTTATTATCAAATTATCCGTGGATTTTAAACAATTACTGGCCTGACCATTTATAATGTTAGATAAAGTGGCTTAATAGTTTGAGCTAATGTAAAATAGGTAACTGGAAACACATCAGTACTGAAAATCTTGTATTCCCCATGATTGCACCTTCATGATTATATGCGAAAAAAAATTAAGAGCCTGGAGCCTGGATAAAGAAATTTAACAGGCAAACCTGGATGCCTGAAACGCTATCTGGTTAGCGTAAGCTAAATAAAAAGCAGAATGAACTGATGAAATGTTAAGACAATAAACACAATAAATAAAATGTATGAATGATGCAGTGCTAATTGTCATATACTTTATAGTTTCTGTACTGTAATAAAATATATTTTCTACCTTATTCTGTGCAGAAAATTTAAATAATTATTTGTAGTATTTAAAACAGTCATAAAATTGCCATTAGGAAAAAAGTTATAGATTACAAATGATTGATTATTGTCCAGCAGTGTATTTGATTTCTTATATCAAATTCAAAGTAAGAGATAAGAAAAGAATTCCTTGTAAAACGATAATGATAATAATACATAAATTTATTGATTTGACATTTCTGTCACTTCTGAAATGATGACTATGCACCTGGTGTGACAACATATTAGCCTATACATTATACTTTTGAAGTTTTTTTTTTTTTTTTTTTTTGTAATCTTGGTTTACATAAATTTCAACATATGTCATGCCATAGCATCATTAAACTAGCCCTAGTGTTAACACACACCTGAAGGCTCCAGAAAAGCAAACTGCCAAAACTTCTGCTTTTATAGAGGTGCTCAGATTTGCTGATGATAAGTTAATTAAAGTTATTTGATTAGCAGGGCCTGACTGTTACTTACCTTCTTAATTCCTATGTTAATAGTAAAGGTGTGATGTGCTGTTTTTTCATCTAAGGCTGCCAAGGACTAGATATATATATATTTTTATTTTCATTATGTCCTGATACAGAAAACCATGAATTTCAATAGGGTGTCCTAACTTTTTCACATTACTTTTTTTTATTGGAAAGGAATCGAAGGCAATTCTTCCAGTCCAAACAAGCTTTAAAATGGAGTTATTTACAACGTGGTTACTACAATAAAAATTGATACAATAAAAACATTAAGAATGGTTAAAACATTGCATTCTAATTAGTGGTGGGCCATTATCGGCGTTAACGTGCTGCGTTAACGTGAGACTCTGATTGGGCGATAAAAAAAAATATCGCCGTTAATCTATTCTCAAAGTTGGGTTGGGAGCTGGGTCTATACTACGCAAGCTATGATGACTTTCACCGTGATAGTTTAGCGCGGATGTATACCTAGACGAATTGCACTGTAGGGGACGAGAACGAGTCTTCGAACCTGTGTGTATGCCTACTGTGAAATTACCAAGCTTCCCAAAAAAAAAACTCAACAAGACTCACGCCTGTTTCACACATACTTCGTCTGCAGTGCGTATGCAGTCTGTGTGCGTTACGTATGTGGTGCAGAAGCAGCACGGACTCATTGTGCTTTCACACAGGACGCGTTTACAGTCCGCTACTGATCCGCGGCTGTTTAGTCCACAAACACAACATTTGTTCATTACTATATATTTCAAACCATGTTAAAAAAAAAGATGTGACTCTTATCACAGAACAGTAACAATCTTTCATAATCATAGACATTAGTTTAAACTTAATAAATATAAACAACATATTACTCATGCATTTGACTTCTAGGTTTGTATAATAAGCTATTCAAGCTATTCAAGACATTTAAACACAACAATTAGCCTACTTTTCTTGTTGGGATATCGCAAATATTTAAAATTAAAGCACCACTGACAGAAACAGTCGACTCTCGTGCCTTTTGCATTTAAATCTTTATTTCAAGCAATCACACGGTTCTTAATGAACTTTGTTTTCCTGCTTCCATAAAAGTGCATAGGCCTATATCATGTTGCCTCGTTTATCTCAAGGTGCTCTTTTTCTTGTTTTAAACCTGGCCAAAAACCCATGTGTTGCGTGTGAAACACAGTAGGCTTTAATTAGTATACATTTATTGTGAAATTACTGCATTTCCGTGTCAATCCATGTTAATTTTTAACCCCGAACAATGCGCTGTCATTTTAATTCAGCGCATGCAGCACAGCAAAACTAGACTCGGTACGTAAACGATCGCTGCACTGCTCCTGGAACGCACTGATGGACCACAACCGCATGAACGCTGGAATCCGTTAATATGGGTGCGTAAAAAATAAATAAATGCAACGCATATGCACTGCAGACGGAGTATGTGTGCAACTTGTGCAATGCGGAATTAGTTTACTGTAGGAGTTCTTCCAGTCTCTAGTACCACAAACGCAAAGCATCCCTTTGCTAATGCGGAAGATGCTGGACCAAGCAATGTAGCGCAGGGGAAGAGTCGTCGTCATACTACTATGTTTGAGTGCAGCACAGATCTATCAGTACTAACAAGTACATTTTATTGAACATAATTTGAATGCCTTGGGCAGAATTCAAATGAGCCATTTTAATCTAGATTAATCTAGATTAATTCCAAGATTACAGTGAGATTAATCTAGATTAAAAAAATTAATCTATGCCCACAACTAATTCTAATGCAATTTGGCCTTCAGCGTCCCTCAGAGTGCGTCTGGTACAACATCGCAGGTGTAGAGTCGCAGGGGTAGATGTCACTACTGAACTTGAACTCTTAATTAAGGTAAAAATTATGACATTGGATGAATGATTCTGGTAAGCAAAGTCTCTAGGATGAGGTTCCTATTCTCTTCATTGTAAGTCAAATGAGCCAGATTCCAGAGACTCATCCCATTCTTTGTACAGATTGGATCAGTCTGGGGTAATTAAATTTTTTTTAAAGATTTGTTTGGGTGTTTTGATTTTATGTCATTATGGAGGTGTTTGTCTTCATCTCTAAACACTGACCCTGTAAAATATATCAACTACAATGAAACACGGCTTTAGTTGAACTTTGATGACTGCAGCGTCACACAGCACATTCTCAATGAAGAAACCTGCTGACGATACATCAAGTCTCCCTGATCTTTGTGTCTGAATTTTCAACAGTTCCTCTGACTTCTATTCACACGCATGTGAATGTGGGACACTGAAACACAAGCTCAAGTTAATTTCCCTGCATTCCTGCTCAACTTTACAGTAAAACTTCACATGCTCAATAGGGCCTTTCGCACCGCGGGAACCTTTTCATGGTACCAGAACTAATTGTGGAACTATCCACTTTTGGGTGTTTTTGCACCGCAGGAACTGGGTGCGATTTTAGTACTGGACTGCCTTTTTCGGAAACCAGATTAGCTCCTACTCTGGAGCAGGGTCTAACCAGCACAACTGGTACTACCCATGACGTAAGTATACATTGATTGGCCAGATGCATTTGAAAACTCTCTCACCAGTCATGATTAAAAACACTGTGTAACATACTGTAAACACTGTGTCAAATTATTTCGCAAGTATGATGAACAGCGATAAATATACGGACACTGAAGTGCAGGCACTTGTAGCAAATGTAGCACTGCCAGTTGTCGTTGGAGATTCTTAGTCCTCCTTTCTGTTCTTTCAATCGCTTTATTTATACGTCAACATTCCATGTCCATTATTGTGAAACCCGCGAGACACAACAAAAACACAGCTCCGATCACAGCGTCCTTCATCCTCTTGTTAACATTCTTCTTCTTTGTTAACATTGTTGAAAGCCACGCACAAATGACGTCGCTGTTGACCAGCTTACGTCACGTCCTAGTACACGTCACGTCCTAGTACACACTGTCAGTTCAAATGCAACCCTTTAAATGGTACTGGGAAACAGTTCGCGCAAAATCGTCCCAGTACTTTAGTACTGTACCTTTAGTTCTGGAGCTAAAGCGGTGCGAAAGGCCCTAATGTCCAGAGCGGCCACGGCTTTTAATTAATACGGTTCTTTTGCTGACCGCATTTATCAACCCTTTTAACATTGTAATAAGAATAATCTACTATTATGTACACGAGCGAATTAAGGTATATGAACATTCAAAGCATAAAACTTTATTCCAGAATTTCAGAATGTGCATTTTGTCATGTGTAATACATTTGTTGAGGATCTCGTCCGTCTGGTGTTCGCTACTGTTATGAATATGATATGTAACTTTTTAATAGACAAGGGAAATTCCCAATATCGAACAAATAACCAAACTTGCATGCATAGGACGTCTGAATTGTAAGAATGTACAGGAATACTTAAGATACAAAAAACAGAGATTGTTAGATGATGTCACGTGGACTTAACGCCCTGCTGAAAAAAAAAACAGCATATGCTGGTTGGGTATGTTTTTATGCTGGGATGCTGGTCCTTTACTGGTTTAAGCTGGTCCTTTGCTGGTTTATGCTGGTCCTTTGCCAGCACATGACCAGCATAAAACAGCAAAGGACCAGCATAAAACAGCAAAGGACCAGCATAAACCAGCAAAAGGACCAGCGTAAACCAGCAAAGGACCAGCATAAACCAGCATTCCAGTGTCAAAACATACCTAACCACCATATGCTGTTTTTTTCAACAGGGCGGACACATGTACACAGCAGCCATCAGATTTTCTCTAATATATCACTTTATTATAGCATATAAAAATGGTTGTCAAGATTCAATTAGCTTGATAACGTTTATGTAGCAATGATAAATTGTAAGTGTATTTCCTTAATTTCTCCAGGAGCGAAAGCAGAACCGATCACGTCAAAGCTTATCAATACTACGGTCTTTCGTAATTTAGCCCTAGAGCTTGTTCAATACCAGGTTCAAGTATTCATTCATACTTACAAAAGAAGCAAAGAAGAATCAGTTGCAAAGCTACATGACAGTATATGCAGCATCTGCATTTCCAAAACACATCTTAAGGAGAAGAATAACTCATTTTAAAAATAACAAAGAATAAATAAACAATAAATTTCAGTCTTTCTTAAAAATGGTAGTCTCTTCTTCAGCTTCCTGAACAAGAACAGTAAAAAGCTTCTACTTTCCTTCATGAAAGAGTAAGCAAACTGCAAAAGACATACATATTATAAGGCAAATCAAGATAATATGAAACTCATAAGAAAGCACAATAATATACAAGAATAAAACTTTTTGACTGTTCTTTGGGAAGGAACCTTGAGTATCTGAACCTCACAGTTGTATCTGCTGGTTTTGAAAATGAAGATGAACTTTATTTACTGTGAAAACTTTATATAATGTTTCTTTGTCACGCCACTTGTAATGACTGGTTAGGACAGATTTATCCAGATTATATTTTATTGCTTGATGCATTATTGTGTCACATTTGGTGAGGACGCAGCATTAGATCTGAAAGTGCTGGATCTGAAGATGATCTACTTACTGTGATAGTTTTTTGTATGACCGTGTAGAGAAGATGAATGACTGAAACACTTCCCACATGCAGTGAAGTGATACGGTTTCTCTCCAGTGTGAATCCTCTCATTTTGCTGAAGTAAAAGTCTTTTCACACTCAAAGCACATGTACTCTTTCACACCAGTGTGTTTTCTGATCTACTGTTAAATATTGTAGACATGAAAAACATTGATTACATGATCAAGTGAACAGTTTCTCTTTAGTATGAAGTCTCATATGCTCTGTAAAGGCCCCAGTATACTTCAAACAAAAAAAGAAGAACGAACTGATATGAAGTAATTTCGAACAAAATCAAGTCAAGTCTGCTTTATTGTCAATTCTTCCACATGTAAAGTACATACATACAGAGAATTGAAATTGCGTTACTCTCAGACCCTTGGTGCATACAGATAACACTAACAGTAGAACATTAAATAAAATATAAAGTACAACTATACAAATAGGTCATGTAAAAAAGATAAGTAAAGCAGCCCAAGGCACATGGTAGATAGATTGCAAACCAGTAAACAGTGCAGATATAATGATTGTAGTGCAAAAGAGCTTATTCAGTCTGATTAAAGTGTCAAAAATCTCAGAAAGCAGTTCTTTATTTAAACTGACAGAAGAGGTAGTTGAATGAGGTCAGTTAACTGCTGAATGAGGTAGTGAGCAGACCAATGCTGTACAAAGTGTCTGGTGCATGTCCCATGTGTAATGGGAGCTGGGGGCGGGGGGTAGGGACTGAGGTTCAGAGTTCAGTGATGCATGAGGAAAAAGAGGGGAGGGGGGGCAAGGTCGGGAGGGAGTTCAGCTTCCTAAAAGCCTGATGAATGAAACTGTCCTTTAGTCTGCTGGTCCTGGCCTGGAGACTCCGCAGTCTCCTCCCTGATGGCAGCAGACTGAAGAAGCTGTGTAACAGGTGAGTGGGATCACCTGCGATGCAGAGGGCTTTAAGGGTGAGACGGGTTGCAGGACGTGTTGCAGGACGTGTTGCAGGCACCATACCACACAGTGATGCAGCTAGTCAGGATACTCTCGATGGTGCCTCTGTAGAAGGTGCACATGATGGGGGCCAGGTTTCTGGCTCTTCTCAGTTTGCTGAGGAAGTAGAGACGCTGCTGTGCTTTCTTGGCCAGTGCTGCAGTGTTTTCAGTCCAGGAGAGATCCTCTGTGATGTGCACACCCAGGAACTTGGTGCTGCTCACTCTCTCCACAGACGCACCATTGATGGTCAGAGGAGCATGCTGAGTGTGCACTCTTCTGAAGTCAACAACAATCTCCTTCATCTTCTCCACGTTCAGAGATTGTTGTCACTTGTATACCCGGCCAGGCGGCTCACCTCGCTCCTGTAGTTAGTCTCATCCCTGTTGCTAATGAGACTCACCACAGTCGTGTCATCCACAAACTTAATGAAGAGGTTGGAGTTGTGTGACGGTGTGCAGTCGTGGGTCAGCAGAGTGAAGAGGAGGGGGCTCAGTACACATCCTTGGGGGGGGGGCCCCAGTGTTCAGTGTGATGGTGCTGGATGTGTTGCTGCCGACCTGTACTGCCTGAGGTCTTCCAGTCAGAAAGTCCAACAGCCAGTTGCACAGCGAAGTGTTGAGCCCCAGCTGAACCAGTTTGTGAATGAGCTGTTGATGGATGATTGTGTTGAATGCTGAACTGAAGTCTATGAACAGCATTCGGACGTATGAGTCTTTTTTCTCTAGATGTGTGAGTGCTGAGTGGAGGGTAGTTGAGATGGCGTCATCGGTCGAGCGGTTGGACAGATATGCAAACCCGGAAGGGGTCCTTCAGACTTGATGTGTTGCATGACTAGCCGTTCAAAGCACTTCATGAGAATAGGGGTAAGTGCAACTGGATGGTAGTCACTGAAGCAGGATGGAGACGGCTTCTTCGGGACTTCTTCATCGAGCAGAAACTCCCGACTGTATGCGCTTAAACCTGAACTACTGCTAATCATTCTTTTGTCTATAATATTCTGACCATTGGTGCCCGTCTCACACCTAGATTGCCTACACTTCATAATTTAATCGTTGTTGTGTTTAGGGGATACCCGCCTCCAGCAGCGCAGGGGTGTTGGAATGTTAGAAAACAGTATACCGTCGCTCAGCCCTTTCGAACTTCTTTTTGCACCCAAATTAAGAACGAAAACGAACTTCGTCTGAAGTATATTGAGGCCTTAAGATGTTCATTTAGTGTGACACTTCCCCCACTGATCACGTGTAAGGTTTCTCTCAAGTGTGAATTGTCTCGTGTCTTTTTAGATCTCTTGAACAACTAAATCTCTTGTCATAATGTGAACACTTATAAGGTTTCTCTCCAGTATGAACTCCCATGTGAACATCAAGACTATATTTGCATGTCAAATTCATTCCACAGAGTGCAGATGAAAGATTTCTTGGCTCTTTTTTTCTTTAAAATCTTTGTTTTGTTTCAGAGCAACTCGAAGGATTTTTCCCTCAACTTCACTCAATTCTTCATTCTCGTTTTCTTAATCTTCAATCAACTCTGAAATAAAAGTAAAATGCTTTATTTTAATTAACTCAAAAAAAAAAAAAGTGAATCCTGATGTAGAAATTGCTATACATTTTGGTGCAGTTTTATAAATTCATCTAGTACATTTTATACACATTTCTGAAACTTTTCATGAATGAGGTACACTGATCTTCAAACTATGATTAAAACATTATAGGCACAAATTCCATGTTTCTGTAGGGAGAACTTTTAAATATATTTGATCAACATTCTCATAATTATCATATAATTTTGTTGAAAAAAAAGTACCCAGTTTACAGAAAGTGTCCCTTGTTATTTGATTATTTAGCTATATTACTTTAGAGCTCTAAAGAATTTTCAAATTTCAACAAACACAATCTAAAACTACTTAAAGGGCACCGATAACAAAAACGTATCACAGACCTGTGTCTTGATATTATCACATGTGGAAGTAGTTGGCAAGATACAGTTAGCTTGATAATATTTATTTACCAAAAATAAATTGTACATGTATTTCCTTATTTCCTTAAGCACCAAAAGCAGAACAGTTAACATTAGATCTTATCAATATCACAGTCTTTCAAAATTTAGCCCCAGAACTCATTACTGGGTTCATCTATTCATTCCTACTTACATGAGAAGCAAATAAGGATAAATTACAAAGCTACATGACAGTATATCTTGCATCTGTTTTCTAAATATAATATTGAAGAATAACTTAAAAATAACAATTAAGAATAAATTAAAAATAAATCTTGCGTCTCTTAAAAGTGTCCAGCTTCCTGAACAAGAACAGTTTGTAAAAACTTCTACATTCCCTTCATGAAAGAGTCAGCAATCTACAAGTGATACATATGCATTATAAGACAACTGAACATGAATTGAATGATTGAAAAGTACAATGATATCATTTAAATCATTAAGCAAACATATACAATAATAAAACATTTTAACATTGTTCTTTGGGGAGGAACTCCATCTTTGAGTTGATTGGAATCTCACAGTTAAATCTGCTTGTTTTGAAGATGAAGATGAACTTTATTCACTGTGAAAACTTTAGATGTTTCTTTGTCATGCCGATTGTTATGACTGGTTAGTCCCAAAATGCCGGATCCATCTGGATGTTTTTTTTTTTTTAACGTATTAAATGAACTATAAAGTAGTCTATACTAAAGTATAAAGCTAAAGTGTGTACGAAGCCTTACTATGATAGTTTTTTGTATGCCTGTGTAGAGCAGATGAATGACTGAAACGCTTCCCACAGTCAGTGCAGTGATATGGTTTCTCTCCAGTGTGAATCCTCTCGTGTCTTTTCAGATTTGATGGATGACTGAATCTCTCATCACAGTGTGAACACTTATAAGGTTTCTCTCCAGTGTGGATCCTCTCATGTGTTTTCTGATGTACTGACTGACTGAATCCCTTGTTGCAGTGTGAACACTTATAAGGTTTTTCTCCAGTGTGGATCCTCTCATGTATTTTCAGGTCTCCTGACTTATTGAATCTCTTGTTGCAGTGTGAACACTTATAAGGTTTCTCTCCAGTATGAACCCTCAAGTGAACATTAAGACTTGTATTGTGTGTAAAACTCTTTCCACACTGAGTGCAGGTGAGAGCTTTCTTGGCTCTTCTTTTCTTTAAATCTTTCTGTTTGGTTTGAGAGCAACTCACAGGTTTTTCTCCAGTTTTGACATGATCTGCACTTGATTCTTTATTTTCCTCGTTTTCTTCAGTCAACTCTGAAATAAAAGTAGAAATGGTTTATTTTCAGTAACTTGTTAAAAGCTGAAAAATGTGAACATAAAAGCAAGACATTTTGTTTAACACTGAAACTTGGCTGACTGTTGGAGATTTAAGCTCTATTCCAGAAATTGTATCACCAGACTATTGTTATTTTAGCTCGCCAAGGACTCTTGGTCGTGGTGGAGGCACTGCGGTTGTTTTTTTAAAAAACAACTCACTTGCAGACTGTTTCCTTGTGGATAATTTTTAGAGTTTTGAAGTACTATCATTTGAACTGATCTTATTTAAAACCAATTTTATGTGTGTTGATTTATAGACCTCCTAAATATAATTATTTCTGAAATCTTTGACTAAATTTCAGGAAGCAGCAAAAAAGTTGTTGTAAAGTATTCTCATCAACCTTGTGTGCTTTTTAATACTATTAACTCCATTTAAAAGCCTTCAGTCTTGGTTTGTCTTGCAAATTGTGAGAGATAAAAAAAAATGTATTGATAAAATTTATGGTATTTGATCTGCAACTGCACAGATGAAGTCAGATTTTGGAGTTGGTGCGGCTCCCTTAGAGCCTTTAAGATAATGTCACGTTCATAAATCACTGAGATCATGGGTATATTAAAGTAGGGCTGCTTGATTATGGCAAAAATCATAATCACGATTATTTAAAAGGGTCATATGATGCGATTTCAAGTTTTCCTTTCTCTTTGGAGTGTTACAAGCTCTTGGTGCATAACGAAGATCTGTAAAGTTGCAAAGACTAAAGTCTCAAATCCAAAGAGATATTCTTTATAAAAGATAAGTGTCAACCACACCCCCTAAAACGCCTTGTTTAAACATGCCCCCACTCCTACGTCACGATGTGGGAAGATTTGCATAACGCTGCCCAAATGTTCACGCAAAGAAAGAAGGCGTAACTTTGATTCTTGCTGTTGCCGCCGGCACCATGTCATGGAGATGCTGTTTTGTTGTGAAAGCGAAAATACTTTGTTTGGTCTTCCAAAAGAGGACACAACTAGAAATCAGTGGTTAAGTTATATTTACAACACTGTTCCAGAGCAGTTCAACCCAAATATTTAGTGTGCAGCACATTTTATGGAGGACTGTTCCCTGATTCTGGGAGAGAAGACTACAATGCTGGCTGTTCTGACTCACAGTCTGTAAGTACGTTTACATTTGTAAAGGATTTGCCACTGATGATTCAAAACATGAGTTTTGAGCAGTGTAGAGCAGCGGTTCTCAATTCCAGTCCTTGCGCCCCCCTGCTTTGCGCATTTTGTATGTTTGTCTTATCACTTCAGACGTTTGTTCTATTCAAACGTAAGTGCCCTGCGAAGTGGACATCATAGGATATTCCGCCATGATTCCAGTTCAAAGTGAATGTACATGTTCCATTCAATGTGCACTGAAGTGTGCGAGATGTCAATTTAAATTGTATTAATTTACAGAGGTATATGATGTCACACTGGGCCATGAGTGAAGACGTTGCGCAACGAAAATCTGTGAATGAATGTTTTGACGTGAAGTAAACTTAGATTTCCCCTGCTAAGGGAGTAGGGAGCAATGAACACTGTGTAGGGACCATGTCAATGGGAAGACAGTAGAGACCTTAAAAAAAATAATGTTTGATTATTTTTAGTAGTAGTAGTAGGCTATGTACATTCTGCTGAACAACAGTAATACATTTCTGGCAAATACTTGTCTTTAAATTAAACCAGACTTTTATTTTGACGGGATGTCGTGAATACCTTTACAGTTCTGTGTACGTTATATGACGCTAGTTTTACTCAAATCAAACAGTCAAATGCTCATGAAGTCACTCTCAGAGCAGTCCTGGAGATGTTTATGTGCTTACGTCCTCATTAAGTGGGACGGCAAATACTGAAAACACCGCAAGCGTCAAGCGCGCTTCAGTATGTGTGTAATGAATGAAACCGCGTTACAGCGCCATTTATAAACAGAGACACGCAGAACATGCAGGATTCATATTTAAATCTGCTGTTCCAGCTTAATATTTACAGATACTAGTCCATATTGCAATTTGATTTAAGTGTAATGGACCTACTTTTGATTAATTAATTCAAAATTTGACAAATTCCGTGACATTACATGTTAAACATAATTCCGTTTTTATGACTGGATTCCGTCAGCGTTTTCTGCATTTCGTGGTGTTATGTGTTGATCATGATTCAGTTTTTTTTGTTTTGTTATGTCATGTTTTTATGGTTTGCGGGATTCATTTAGCTTGATAATATTTATTTACCAAAAATAAATTGTACATGTATTTCCTTAATTTCCCCAGCACCAAAAGCAGAACAGTTAACATTAGATCTTATCAATATCACAGTCTTTCATAATTTAGCCCCAGAGCTCATTACTGGGTTAATGTATTCATTCCTACTTACATGAGAAGCAAATAAGGATATATATTGCATCTGTTTTCCAAATATATCATAGAAGAATAACTTGTTTTAAAAATAACAATTAAGAATAAATTTAAAATAAATATTGTGTCTCTTAAAATTGTCCAGCTTCCTGAACAAGAACAGTTTGTAAAAACTATTTCTTTCTCTTCGTGAAAGAGTCAGCAAACTACAAGTGATACATATGCATTATAAGACAAATGAACATGAATTGAATGAATGAAAAGTACAATGATATAATTTAAATCATGAAGCAAACATATACAAGAATAAAACGTTTTGACATTGTTCTTTGGGGAGGAACTCCATCTTTGAGTTAATTTAAATCTCATAGTTAAATCTGCTGGTGTTGAAGATGAACTTTATTCACTGTGAAAACTTTAGATGTTTCTTTGTTTTTTAGATTTTTTTTGACTGGTTAGGACAGATTTATCCAGATGATATTTTACTGCTTGATGCATTGTTTTTGAAGATTTGTTTTGTTTGCTGTATAAGATTTAGATGTGCTGTGACTGGTTAGGACAGATTTATCCAGATGATATTTTACTGCTTGATGCTTTTGTGGATGATCTCTATTTTTTGTTCTTATGTAAACAGCATTGTCTCAAATATCTGCATATACACACAACCATTGAAACCAACTCAAAATGATGTAGTATTCATGTCAGACCAGTATGTGGCGCTGTAATTCTGCCACAGAGGTACACTAAATCAGAAGAAGACTTGGAACATGCACATAAACCTTGCGTGCTGTATACAAACCCAACACAACAACAATAAAACCAAGTAAAGCTAATAAGCTTCTGCAGCACAAACACAAGCATGCAGTCCACCTTTGTTGTTGTTGCTGTTACGTAACAAATCGGTGTCTGACTGGGATCGAGACGTGAGGTGATGACATTATCGTTTCACAAAATATACGGATTGGCTGTGCACACAACATTTTTAAAGACCCAGTTTTAAAAAAAATAGCCTTTTTAGGCTCCCAAAATGCCAGGATCCATCTGGATGAAATGCTGATATATATATATATATATATATATATATATATATATATATATATATATATATTTTTTTTTTTTTTTTTTTTTACATATATATATATATACGTATTAGCTTTATACTTAATATCAACTACTTTATAGTTGAGGTATTGTTTTTATGGATTTTTTGTATGCCTGTGTAGAGCAGATGAATGACTGAAACGCTTCCCACAGTCAGTGCAGTGATATGGTTTCTCTCCAGTGTGGATCCTCTCGTGTCTTTTCAGATTTGATGGATGACTGAATCTCTCGTCACAGTGTGAACACTTATAAGGTTTCTCTCCAGTGTGGATCCTCTCATGTGTTTTCTGATGTACTGACTGACTGAATCTCTTGTTGCAGTGTGAACACTTATAAGGTTTTTCTCCAGTGTGGATCCTCTCATGTATTTTCAGGTCTCCTGACTTATTGAATCTCTTGTCGCAGTGTGAACACTTGTAAGGTTTCTCTCCAGTATGAACCCTCATGTGAACATTAAGACTTGTATTGTGTGTAAAACTCTTTCCACACTGAGTGCAGGTGAGAGCTTTCTTGGCTCTTATTTTCTTTAAATCTTTCTGTTTGGTTTGAGAGCAACTCACAGGTTTTTCTCCAGTTTTGACATGATTTTTCTCCTCAACTTCACTTGATTCTTTATTTTCATCGTTTTCTTCAATCAACTCTGAAATAAAAGTAGAAATGGTTTATTTTCAGTAACTTGTTAAAAGCTGAGAAATGTGAACATAAAAGCAGGACATTTTGTTTAACACTGAAACTTGGCTGACTGTTGGAGATTTAAGCTCTATTCCAGAAATTGTATCATCAGACTATTGTTATTTTAGCTCGCCAAGAACTTTTTAAAAAACAACTCACTTGCAGACGGTTTCCTTGTGGATCATTTTTAAAGTTTTGAAGTACTATCTGACGAGTGGGTCAGGGCCGAGAGCCATGGGAATGGAGCGTGGCCGGTGGAGTAATTGAAAATAAGCGACACCTGCACCACTCACCCACGGAGGAGCTCCGGAAGGATAAGAGGAGGAGTAACGACAGTGAAAGACGAGAGAGGACCAGGCCTGGGTTTTATTTTATGTTTTGGTTCTGTTTGAGCACGGCAGTTGTCTGTGAGGGGCTGTCGCGCTCTTTTGTGTTTATTTTATTATTAAAGTTTTTGTTTGAATGTTCGGCGGTTCCCGCCTCCTTATTCCCGAACTAAGAACTGCATTACACTATCATTTTAACTGATCTTATTTAAACCGATTTTATGTGTGTTGATTTATAGACCTCCTAAATATAATTATTTCTGAATTTTCTAAACTGTTATCTGAGACGGTTCCATTATTTAATGACATCTTGGTCACTGGTGATTTTAATGTTCATGTTTGTTGTGAAACAAATTTTCAAGCAAAGATGTTTTTAAATCTTATTGACTCTTTTAACATTCAGCAGTATGTGAATGAATCTACGCATCACCATGGTCATATGGTGGACTTGATTTTAGACACTGGTAAATTTGTCAAAGTTCAAAGGTCACTGATAATTGTTTCTCTGGTCATAAACCTGTTATGTTTGATATGAATTTGTCATACTCCAGTCAAGCCACAATTCCAGATATACTGTTCTCGTAGTATTACATAATTTACAGTAATAGCATTTGCTGAAGCTTTCAGATCCTCAGCTGTATTTTTGATAGTCTGCATTCTTCTGTTGACACAAATTAAATTTTTATTGTTTGACTCTGTTTGTTCAGATATACTCGACCATATTGTTTCTTTTAAAGTTCGGCATCGGAAAGTCAAACCTCTTCCATGGGTAAATGACATGATACGGTCATTAAGACAAGGGATTCTTTGATCAATTTCAGGAAGCAGAAAAATGGCTAGAGCAAATTATTTTTCTGAAGTTCTTGTAAAGTATTCTCATCAACCTTGTGTGCTTTTTAATACTATTAACTCCATTTAAGAGCCTTCAGTCTTGGTTTGTCTTGCAAATTGTGAGAGATAAAAAAAAAATGTATTGATAAAATTTATGGTATTTGATCTGCAACTGCACAGATGAAGTCAGATTTTGGAGTTGGTGCGGCTCCCTTAGAGCCTTTAAGATGATGTCACGTTCGGAAATCAATGAGATCATGGGTATGTTAAAGTAGGGCTGCACGATTATGGCAAAAATCATAATCACAATTATTTAAAAGGGTCATATGATGCGATTTCAAGTTTTCCTTTCTCTTTGGATTGTTACAAGCTCTTGGTGCATAAAGAAGATCTGTAAAGTTGCAAAAACTGAAGTCTCAAATCCAAAGTGATATTCTTTATAAAAGTTAAGAGTCAACCACACCCCCCTAAAAAAACCTCGTTTAAATGTGGGAAGTCGTGGCCTAATGGTTAGAGAGTCGGACTCCCAATCGAAGGGTTGTGAGTTCGAGTCTCGGGCCGGCAGGAATTGTGGGTGGGGGGAGTGCATGTACAGTTCTCTCTCCACCTTCAATACCATGACTTAGGTGCCCTTCTATACTAGGGCTGGGCGATATATCTAATGATATAATGATGCGCATCTAGTCAGTAAAGCCGGTTCCCTGATTAGCGCTAAATCGCCATCACCTGCTTTCAAATGGACCGGCATTTAATAGACAGAGCCGTAGATCACCGACAAGCTACGCAATATCGCGTTCATTATCGAAGGCGATACATCAGTGCCCGTCTGAAACTTCAACCAGCCCACAGCTCCGCATTTTCAGACAACTCCCAACCACGGGCTTCCCAAGATGTCACTTCAATGACTACTGAACTTCCAGCCAATCAGCAACCTCGGGAAATCCCCTTTTCGGTGACAACAAAGGGAACCCCTTTACACAGTCAACACAAGTAACGTACCTCCAGACTGAGCTGAACTGGTGTATCTAATATAATTTTAACCTCATTGAGGAACTCAGTGCGAGGATTAATTAAGTGATTGATGGTTGTTCATGTCTATGCAATTTCACGTATTGCTGTAAACTTGGGATTTCACATTTTCATTCTCTTAAACTCATTCTTTCCTAACATTTTATCTTCCTGCTACTTGTGTGAATGTGTGAGTGAATGTCTTAGATTTATCTAATATAGCCTTATTCATATTGAAAAGAGAAGTATCTTGTGTTTCGTGCTTACAAATTAATGTCTTAAACTGCCGATCTTGATCCTATGCTAATTAATAGTGTTTTCACTATACTTTGGATATTAATATCCACTGCAGAGTTGATGTTATATGGCTCGTTTTTTGAATGGATGGCTGTCTGTGTGATTGGTCGTAAGTAAGTGATTCTGTCCAAATTCCCTTTAAAATTTTAAATGATTCCCTTTGAGCTAAATTGACCTGTTTCCCTTACAAAGTACAGGATCGATAAGCAGTATCAGTAATAGTACTACTGTTAAAACCTAGGGCTGTGCAAAAAATCGAAAGCGATAAAGACTACTACTACTACATCAGTAAAGACTACTGTAATTAGTAGTATATCTCCAGCACGTGCGTTCAGATCAGGGTTGCCAGGTTTTCACAACAAATCCTGCCCAGTTGCTTCTCAAAACTAGTCCAAAACTAGCCCAATTGTGTTTCCAGGAGGTTCCCCGATAAAAATTGCATCCCAGGGTTAAAATATACGTTTTTTGGCAGGGTTGCCTTGGTAAAATTCACATTTTAGGGGCTAAATATCATGTTATTGGTATTGGGGTCGCTTCAACCCTCGTACATGAAAAACAACCGCAGACTTGGCAACACTGGTTTAGGTGGAGCAGCATTTACTACACAGAGCCGTAGTCCACCGACAAGCTACACAAAATCGCCTGCGATTTTAAAATCGATTTTGTGTAGATTGTCAGTGAATTACGGCTCTGTGTAGTAAATGCCAACCAGTGTTGCCAAGTCTGTGGTTGTTTGTCATGTTCGCGGGTTGAAGCGACCCCAATACCAATAACATGATATTTAGCCCCTAAAATGTGAATATTACCAAGGGAACCCTGCCAAAAATGTGTATTTTTATCACCCGGAACGAAACGTGATTGGACTAGTTTTGAGAAGCAATTGGGCAGGTTTTGTTTTGAAAACCTGGCAATCCTGATCTGAACGCACGTGCTGGAGATATACTACTAATCACAGGAGCGCCTTTACTGAGGAGATGCGCATGAAAATCTCATTCGATTTTTTGCACAGCCCTACTAAAACCTCAATGATAATACTGTTAAAACTTTAATGATACCCATCCCTAGTTACTGCTTCTGGGTTTCTGCATCAACACTGTTTGATCTATTCACAACAGAACTCTAGCTTCTCACTAGATCTCACAGCAGCCATATTCATTCTGCGGCAAGTTCAAACACTTTTCACTGGTGCTCACAGCAGCCGTATTCATTCTGCAGCGAGTTCAAATGCTTCCCATTGGAGCTCACAGCAGCCATATTCATTTGGCAGCGAGTTCAAACGCTTCTCACTGGATCACATAGCGCTGTGCACTAACAGTGCCGCAAAATCAACATTGGTTCCCAAGTAAACCTGTTCTGAGCTTGTTTGCTGACCAGTTTGCCTTCACTACTCTTAATTATTGGTCCTATCAGTATGCCACAGCCCCCTTTCTCACTCGGACAAACAGTTGCTAACTGTCATTCGGGCCGTTTACATGGCAATGTTTTCAGCCAAAAACCAAAAACTTTTTGTGCGTTTTGCCTGTTTGTTTACACGACAACAGCATTTTGGGGACTGAACACACCTATTTTGGTTTAAAAGTGCAAGTTTTTGAAAACGCCAACATTATCATTTCCGTGTAAACACCCAATTACAGAAATCTTTGAAAACGGTGACGTCATGTGCGTTCGTAGCATGTTTTTTTTGTAGTACGTGTTAGGTATGTAGACATGCGCAGTATGTGTCGATTTTAAAGGCAAGCGCGAACAAACATACACAACAACGGCAGAGTACATGGTACTGTTCTTGCTGCTCAAGAATTTGCTAACGGTTCTTCAGCAAAGTGTGGATTTACCTCACCAATATTACAACCAACAGTGGAGATGCATTATGTACAACAGGGTTTCTGCAGGATTTTTAATCTAAAATGTAAGACTATTTAAGACTTTTTTTTTTTTTGAAGACCTGCTCAAATAAAATTAATACCATATGAGCGGGGTAGGGCAATGCCTATAGTACCATATTAAACTGTAAAATTACTGCAAAAAGCATAATTTACAGTTCAGATACAAGTTTTCACTAAAACGGTTTAAATTAATTTAAACAATTAATATCAATAAATTATATCAATTAACAGATTGATGTGTTATATTGACAAAAATATCTTAATACTTGATGATAAGATTTTGCTGAGTGTGTTATTGTGCTGATATCTTAAGGACTACCGTGGACAGCTGACTCCTGAATTTTTTGATATTCTTTATATTCTGTGTGGTCAGTTCAAAGCAGTAAAAGAAATTTATAATTTCCAACACATTTTATGGGCATTTTTACCTTTAAGCCATTTTCGGCGTAAGCAAGTCACTGTTAATAAGTGAGTCATTGCGATTGAACTGAATCATTTAAACAGGTGATTCATTCAGGAACAAAACATCTCTGTCCTGTTGCTCAGAGATGCAAAACAGCGCTGTGGCTAATGTTGCTTTCATCAATGAAAATTATGACTAAATATCATCGTCAATGAACCTTTATCACGTGACAAAAATGAGACAAGACACAACATTAATGCTGGTCATGTGACGATGACTATAATTAAATGTATAATGCAATATTGTTGATAAATAAAAACGAGACTAAATGTGGTTTACAAAATAAAAACTATGCTAAAATGTCTTCATTTTCGTTGAGGAAATTTTGGTGAAAGAATGTTATGACAAGTTGTTTCGTAATGTTTTGTCGTTATTTTTATTTTTATTTTAGTCATTATTATTATTATTTTGCAGTATTTCTGTTTACTGCGTCTCACTTCAGGGCTGCATCAAGTAGGTCTGTTCCTCGCGGCATTATTAAGAAGATGACAACAAACAAAGTAAAGCAGGATTTATACTTTCACCTGGCTCCGCTGACTGCGAGCGCACCTTCCCAAACGGACGAGGCTTTTATACTTGTCGTGTTCGCTGTTGTACTATTCTTTGAAACGACAGGGGAGCGACGAGGAGTTATTGTCCTCTAAAACCGTCGGGAATCACAGTTGAGAAGTCATTTGCCGATATGGCCAGTACAAGTCTTGTGATGAATGAGTTGATGAATTAATCATTTCTTTATGTACAAACTTAAAACAATCTTAAACTATTGGTTGTATTATGCATCAAACACAAGACAACTTTAAGCAAATAGTGTATAATTAATATCTAAATGAATTCTAATTATATTTTATACTATAAAAATAAAATGTACTTCAAATAAGAAGCCTTGGACAAACTATGCAAAAAAAAAAAAATTTCCCCTTCACCTTATGGAGTTTGAACTTCATATTAAACTGCTTCTGTTTCACACAAACGCCAACACAGACGTGCATGTTCGGCTAGAATCGCTCTGAACTCGTGCATGTTCGGATGCGGAGTTATGCGGAAAGTTACAAAAAATGCCGTGCACTCCGCCACAAGAAATTAGTTTGCATGCACTCAATGCGGACTTCCGGCAACACCACTATGACGTCATATTTTCCGCGCTCACCCAAGCGAACTTGCGGATGCGTCGAGTACAAATCAGCCTTGACACAGAGAAAGGGACCAATGGCCAGCCAGCTGGGGTTCGACTTTGGGAGAAAAATTTGCTGATTTTATTTCATTTTATTTTATTTATTGTTTTCATTTATTTTATTTACATTTATGTGTGTGTACTTCTAACATGTTTGGTTGTTAAAATAAATGTTGTAGATTCAAATCAGAGTGTCTTCCGTGTCTGGAATGGATGTATTGTTGAGTCTATAAGGTAACAATAATATAATCAGATAACCTTTTTTGAAATGGGTTTGGCTTTGGTTTTGTCTATACAACTAGGTACTTTTATTATATTGACTGGGTTAAATAGAATGGCATTACTAAAAAGTCATCAGTTTTCAGTGGTGGACAGTAACAAAGTAAATGTAATTCGTTACTGTACTTAAGTAGCTTTTTTGCGTATCTGTACTTTACTGAAGTATTTCAATTTGGGGAGACTTTTACTTTAACTCCACTACATTTCAAGGTCAAACATCTTACTTTTTACTCTATTACATTTTCAAAATCAGTCGTTCCTTTTTATTTATGAGTGGATAAAAACTTAACTGGTCAAACGAGCCACCAATCACAGCACACGTTTAGTTTTGAACTCGTTTTACTTGCCCCTGTTGGCGCCTTGGCAACAGTGTTGATATGGTTTTAAGTGTGTGTGGTGTGGTGACATCACATCAATGCAACAGGCATTACATTGAGCGCCAGTGTCTTGATAAATGATGGAAGAAACTAACGTTACTGACTCTAACATGCCACAACACCCATGGCCTTATTTACGCACTTTTTTTGAAGTTATTGAAATGAAGAACGAGTCCTTCATTTTTAAGTGCCTTCTCTGCCTGCCTCGGCCCTGTACAATTTCGTCATACAAGAATTCTCCTTCCAATCTAAGGAAACACGTGGAGGTAAGCCATTTTCATTTCACAATTTTTTTTTAACGAGAAATCTAACAATAGCTTGCAGAAAACTGTTTCATTGTGCATGTTAAAATATAGACTATGTGACGTCACGTCACCATGGACATTGTACACGTCGTCAGCTAAGTTAGCTGTTTCACCATATTTCATAGTAACGTTATTTGTTTTTGAAACTTTTCAAGCTGAGGGCTCTGATATTGTGAAATTCGATGTTAACTTATGTTGGAATATAAATTCTATTTTGAATAGTTTTACATGCAGCGTATTCAATGCCATTTATTTGTATTAGCATTTTTCACAATACATATAGTTTCAAAGTACCTTTACCGAAAGTATGTCTACATTACAATTTAGAGTGATCTGTTATCAGAGGTGACTGTGTCCAAGTTATCTATGTCAGAAATTTACAGTTCTAAGATAATAAAAATCATGCTGTTATTAGCTAACATCTTATTTTAATTTAAATTAAACAATGAGCTAATTAAAGTAATTATTACAAGTTGGGAACATAATGATTACATTATACGAAAATTTAGCATTGGTGCATGTATGATGCTAAAACAGTTGACTGGTGGAGTGCTCCTTATTAACAGTGATTGTTATTTTCAAAAGTTCAGCTTCCAAAGACTGTGATCTAACTAATCCTATTCTGAAAATAATGTACACTGTAGCATACATCTATGACATGCTAAAAGCACATGAAATGCTTATTTTATTTAATCAAAGAGAGGAGACTGATCTCTGGTTTAACTTAATGTTTTGAATGTTTCCTTTTTGCAGAGAAAACATGGTAGCCACATGCAGAGATATACTGCCCTAACAGCGCCAAGGAAAAGAAAAATGGAGAGCGAGGAGGCTCCTTCAACCTCCAGACAGTTGAAGTTGAGAGAAACCAAGCTAGTCACACAGAAGAATGTTGATCATGCAGTGTTGAATTTTGTGACCCAGAGTCTACAACCCTTTAGTGTGGTGGACCAGACATCATTTCAAGCTTTCTTGCATGAACTTCAGCCTAACGCCTCTCTCATGTCAAGGACCACTCTGCGACGTAAGATGGATGAGGCAGTACTTGAAATGAAGAAAAATCTAAAAAAAAAAGCAATGTCAGGGATCGATTTCATAGCAACGACAACAGATTGTTGGAGTTCAAGGAGAAGAGGTTTCATCGGTGTCACTGGCCACTGGGTTGATCCTAACAGTCTGGAGAGGTGCTCAGTAGCACTAGCAAGCAGGCAGCTCAAAGGTTCGCACACTTTTGATGTTTTGGCTTGCACACTAAATGACATACATTCTGAATTCGGCATACAGAATAAGGTTGTTCAAACTACTACGGACAATGGGTCAAATTTTTTAAAGGCATTTCGTATATATGGACAGCAAGATGAGAACAATAACTCTGCTTCAGGTGAGGCTGAAGATGATGAGATCAATGACGAGATGTGTGGTGATGATGAGGACGTGGATGTGGATGGTGTTGAGGTGGACTTTGTAGAGGTCACAGCTGTTTTAGATGAAGATGATGGCTTACAATTCCAACTTCCGAAACATCATCGATGTGCCTGCCATTTATTAAACTTGGTTTCCACAGTGGATGCAGCAAAAGCCTGTTCAAATGAAGCCTACAAGAAGCTGTCCCGATCAGCATTCGCTAAGTGTCATGCACTATGGAATAAGTGTGGCAGATCTGCTGCTGCTGCTGCAGAGATTATAGAAGACACTTGCAAAATTCAGGTGATCCGCCCCAACGCAACAAGGTGGAATTCCTTATTTCTTGCCATTGAGAGAATTCTTCAAATAATTAAAGATCAGGGAGAGGGGGCTATCAGAACCGTCTGCACTTCATTCAAGTTGCCAATGTAAGTGCTGTTTTTTTTTTTTTCGCTTTTTTTTCTTCCATTTCTTTAAATTCATGTTCCAGTAATGATAATGTTTTTTTTTTTTTTTTTTAACTCATTACTTTGAATAGTTGTTTGACTACTCCATGCTCAGTAAGGATTGGATAGGAGTAGATACTGGGAGAAGTACAAGAATTTATGACTCTTGAGGGCCTAGTAATTCCACTGTTTGTAAAATGACACACACACACACACTTAAAATTGTAATGACATGAAATTATTAATTGTTGTTGTTTCAATGTGTGATAGGCTGAGTCCAGTTGAAATTGCCTTTCTGGAGGAGTATGCCAGGACCATGAGCCCCGTTGCCAAAGCCCTCAACATTCTTCAGGCTGAAATCAATGTTCAGATGGGATGGCTTCTGCCTACTTTGACCCTCCTCATCTCGAAACTCGACCGAATTGGCATTACCTCCAGGTACTGCAAACCTCTGGTTGGTGCCCTACAAGAAGGCCTGCAGCAGCGGTTTGGAAACATGCTGGTAGAGCCAGAGTTTATTGCGGCTGCAATACTTGTCCCGAAATTTAAAACATCCTGGACATCGGATGAAAACATTGTCAAACTAGGTAAGATTATTTTATTTTTATTTTTAAAAGTGTCATTAGTTAAAGATTCAGAGAAACTGAGCCAAATGTTTTTTTTTAAGATATCCAACTAAAATAATTTTATCTTGACATTCTCAATTTGTTTAGGTTTGTTTAAATACTGTTCTTTTGATATTTTAATCTGGAGAAATGTGTGATTATAGTAAAGTTTTGATTCTTAGCATCTATGCGAATGTCCATTTCAGGCCTGGACTACATCAAGGACTATCTGGAGGAAGAGACTTTGAATCAGCCGCCAGCTGATGGTTCCAGTGGCTCTGAGGAAGAGGACTTCTTTGCCAGCATGAAGCCTACTCATGGTCAGGAAGGTATCAAGCAGTTAGATGGCTACCTTGCCTGCAAAGCTGATGACAAAGACATTCTCAAGTCCTTCCCATCAGTCTGTAAGTTGTCTTTGAAGCTCAATACTGCTTTACCCGCCTCTGCAGCTTGTGAACGTCTTTTCAGCACAGCAGGGCTTATTTTCAGTCCCAGGAGGGCAAGAATGGACTCACACAACTTTGAGAATCAGCTCCTTCTCAAGCTGAATAAAAGATATTGCCACTTTAGTTAGATCATCAGTGCCATACTGTACTAGCATGCTCACCAAAAGTACACTTAATGGAATGCTGATTAATGATGTTTACTGCCACAACTATTGTTCATTGCCATTTGAGGCTTGTTATTTTAGTATGTCACTTGTGATGACAGGTTATGTAATTTGTTTTGAGATTTTCACACTATGCTGAGGTCACCTTAGTTGATATATTTTATTCATTTATTTAATTTAATTTTTTTACCAAGTATCACCAGGTTTCATGTGAAGCAGTATAGAGTTAATAATACACAAATACTGACAATTACATGTAAAAACATTACTAAATATTGTTCCTGACTGTGTGGGGAAATTCATAACTGAAATAGTATTATATACACCTACTATATGCAGTTGTGACTGGCAAGTGCGTTTCTTCTGATCACAAAAACTAGTTCCTATTACAGTGAATCTGATATGGCCAGTTTATATTTATACACAGAGACATTCAGATATGATATAGTAAAGGAAAACTCATGTTAACCTGTGTTTTGCAAGTTTAAGTTTAAATAAAAACTTGGATAACTGTTACAAATAAATTGTATAAAATCCCTGTTGAACTCTTATTTTGAATTAGTTGGTGACATCACATGTGGGCGGAGTCAGGAACATGCACAGACAAGTTCAGTAAAAAGACCGTTTTGCCGCTGCAACGAGACAGATTATAGTTTGTTTTAATATTTGTGCGTTCATGACAACGTAAGTTTGCCTCTAATATACATTATTATGTGAATGTGTATATATATATATATATATATATATATGGGTCAGTGACGTTTTAGAATTTCAAAACAGTAAAAAAATAAAAATGAAAAGACAAATTAAATCTAGCATTTTTTGTGTAAATCTATGTGTGTATTTTTTGTTTTTATAAGTGCCCTTTATAAAAAATAACAATATATGACATTTTAATGTGTTTCTTTGTATACAGTCCTTGAAAATGTCATACGGTAAAACGAAGTGATTTTTTAGAAAATAAATTAATATTGATATTCATGACACGGTTAAATACTACCAAGAATGTAATAGTTGATCTGTAAGTATTCTATAACAAGTTGCAAAATATAAACACCTACACCACAAATACTACATATTTTGTTTTTTAACGACTACAGAATGTCATCTATGGACATTTGTTCTATTTTTTTTGCTAGAAATTAGTCAAAAATGCCTTGAAGTTATGTATGTATATCTATATATATAGATCATACTAGCTCTCCTCCATTATTTTTATGAACCATGTAAACAAACAAAGTATTTATTTTTATTTCTTTTAAAATTCAATGTTTTACCATATGACATATTTTGTTTTACTGTATGACATAGTACAATTTCAATGTTTCATTGCATTTTTAATGTAATAAATTGATGTAGGCCAATTCAGAATGATTTCAAAGAAACACAAGGCATCTCAAGTGAACCTTTTATTAACAGTAGAATATATATTCCCAGCAATTGGAACATTTCTTTTCTCAACTCTCTTTCAGTACAAGGAACACATAGGACGTGCTATATGTATTTAATGAATGTATAATTTAGGTTTAGATTTGTGAGATTGATTTTGATTGTGATAAGTTTTTTTTCATTCAGTTAAAAAAGAATTCATGTCTGTTATCAAAAGGTTATGAACAACCTAATCTCATATAATTTACAACAGTTAGATAACTTGTGAAAAATTCAGTTTTTAACATTCAGTTAAAAAAGAACAGTAACATTCATGTCTGCTATCAAAAGGTTATGAACAACCTAATCTCATATAATTTACAGTAATAGCTCATATCAAAAGATTCATCACTTTTTCATGAAAAACGTATAACAGTAACATTGTGGAGACAAACAGTAACATTATTTTTCATCAAATGTATAACTCCTCACACAGTTTTTTGCCTTTCAGCTACAACAAAATGTATCACTTTACTAAACCATTTCAAATTAAGACAAACCTGTTATTCTTGATGAACAAACATCGCCGTCCCCCAATCAATGCACACGCACACCACTACCACAAAGAGCTGGTCATTCTTATACTTTTCAGACCGATATGAATCTTTCCCAGTCCTCAGATGACAATCTTGAGCTTCGACTGGTTGATGGTTCTGGTTCTGAGATGCCAGCTATGATATCTGATTGGAAGTAAAAGAGCACATCTCGGGTTTGGGGCCATATGAAGCAATTCTTCGTCCCAGACTGTTGCATACAGGAGACCTCGATTTCTTCCCCGATGATCTTCAGTACCTGCCCAACAAAAGGCTTTTTGTCATAAGAGACTATAACCATCTTTCCAGCCATGTCCTCTTGTGCCGGAATGGTGGTGGAGGGTGCAGCTTTTTCAGCATTATAATCTAAGACTGAGGGTGATTCACATTCACAGGAAAGTCCCATTCGATGGCAAAAACAGGACAGTTCTCTGTAGAAGATCTTGCCAGGGGTATTTGTTGTCACTTGATGAATACCCAAAGTGCCTCTGACTACTGGCAAAGCACCTGGCACAGCCTCATCCACCCTGGCGATGTCAGCCTCTGACACCCAATGGAATTTCACACTCGAATTTGCTTTTGTCAGAAAGGAAAACAACTCTTCAGGGTGTTGGATATCACCTCCTTAAAGCACAAATGCATCGGCAATCCTTTTCATTGAGCCACCAACACCATCTGGCACGCCTTTTCATTTTTCATTGAAACTCTTCATGAGATCCTCCCACGTCCCAGTCAGAGTTTTCTTCACAAAATGTGAATAGGTTTTACCTTCAGTGCAGACCTTCTCCCTCTCCCATTGACTCCATGACACCTGGCGGGTTTTGTCTGGTAGGAGTAGCTCCATATCGTTATAGCAGCACTTCGCACACAGCCTAAACATACACGCCCTACTTTTCAAATCGCACACAATGTGCGCGAGTGCTTCAGAAGTACTTCTACTGGCAACAAGGCCACTCTGGTGTAGTTTCTCGAGTAGAAGGCTTACATTCTCATGGTCTATGCAGGCACAGGTGTTTCGGTCAATAGCCTTTGGCTCAGTTACATAAAATGGACAGAGGCGGACAAACTGCCGGTATGACACTGCCCGTCCCTCTCCTGCCTCTGCATTGTAGTCTTTATGAAGCTCTTTTAAAGACTTTGTCAACACCCGACGCTGTTCTTTGACCCTAACCTTTGATACTGTGTCCTTTTTTCCAGCTAGGAGACGGCTGTTCTCATCTCTAGTGAGGAACTCCACCACACTCTGTCTTCTTGCTGGCCCCTTACTGAAAACCTTTGTTGACATGTTTTTTCTTGCTTTTCTGTATTTTGCTGTCATCACCCTGTTGGCTTTCTTGCGAAATCTATCTGCTCTTCTCTTTTCTCTTACAACATCCTTTTTTAGCTGTTTTATCTCCTCTCTCAGTTTCTTTATACGTACCCTTGTTCGACTGCTGGAGGTTGTTTTCTTTAGGGGTTTATGAGGAGTTGAACAGTGTGGCCCAGGTGGTGAGGAGTGCTGAGACGGCCCAGGTGGTGAGGAGTGTTGAGACGGCCCAGGATGGTCATGGTGTTCGTCCACAAAAGAGTCCTCAGACACTGGTGTCAGATTCATCAATGCCTCCACCTGCCTCTTTTTCTCTCTGCATCGTCTCTGGTTGAGTCTCCACTGTTCCGTCCTCTTTGCATGTGCAGCTACTGTCAACTCTTTGACAGCACGATAATAATCACCCTGTCCAGCTTGTTTCCTCTGCCGTTGCCTGCGTGTACAGTACACGTACATTTATTGATATTTATTCATAAATGTACATACAAATACATAAACATACATTTATATATATGTATATTTTCACACACACACACACACACACACACATGAATAATATATCTATATATATGAAGCCACTTTCCAGAAACATTGTGATGCTGACTTCAACTCAGTTCTAAAGATAAGATACTGCCTATACTGACAAAACTGGCACATCCTGACATTACTGACATCATATACTCTCACATACTCACATACTCATATACTCTACCTTTCCCTCCTCTTAGCTAGGTTCTCCTCTCTAGCTGCAGGATCTGCCCTTTGCTTTGCACGGAAACGTGCACCCCTCTCCTTACTAGAAAGAGGCATCTGTAATAATGTGAAAAAATGCTTGAAATAGGCAGAAATATATTATATATGTTAATATTAATTCATAGTAGTTGTACAAACTATATATGTGATAAAACAATTAAGAAATAACTAAATAATTCAGTTAAATGCTCTGTGTCATATGGTATAACAACATGTCATACGGTAAAATCGTTTGTCCGTATGACATTTTTTGTTTGCCCTTATGACAGTTTCATGCTTTGTCATTTATAACAGGCAGTTGCTTGGCCACCTCCTTCCACCATTACACTTTACCTTGACTTTTAAACTTTATATTTCACCTGTAAATCAATATTTTTTCAAATTTTAATTTTATTAAACCCTTTTTTGACGTTTGACCCTATGACACCCAAATCTGTGACACATGGTAACACACCTGGAAAAGGTGAAATTACCTGAAATGTGGGAGCAAAATCTTAAACTTACCTTCAACTTGGCTGGTCTTCAGGGGTCCTCTGAGTGATGTCATCACGTCACATGACTTAAGTCATTAATATTCAGTTCCAAAATGGCTTCCAAACTTTGTTTTACCGTATGACATAGGGAAAATGTGTCTTTGCGGAACATTGTTGTTTTTAGATACTAACAACATTTCTTAAAGGTCTATCTTACTGATACTTTAATATGCTTATCTTAAGACTTGAAAAAATATGCCAAATGAAAAATGTTATCATTTTTAAATATTTTTAATCATTTTAAATGCAATTGTCTTAAATAACTTTAAGTGAATTCCGTTTGACCGTATGACATTTGACCACATTAATAGTCTAAAAGTTACCTATTTTTGAATTTTTCACACAATTATGAACAGTGAGGAGGACAAATGATGTGAGATTAAAGCATATATATAATTTTAAACCTATTTTATATAAATATATATTTATTGCTCCTGGAAGTCCAAATCAGTGCGGCATGTCACTGACCCATATAGACGTTTGTATGCATATTCAATGCTATATTGTTTGCCGTGATATTTATGCACGTGTTAAGAGAGTTTAGATTAGCAGATGGACAAATACGTGATAAAGTTAGGTGTTCACTGCAAATACATATATTAATGATGCTGAAATGGATCGCTGGAATATTTGTGCTGTTATTATATTAATATTACAGTTTGATTGTGTTGTTTACGATATGTATAACGAGACTTATTTGATTGTATTCAGCACCATATCATGTCATTGCGTTTGTTCTATTAGTGGAGCAAGAGCTCCGTCTAGTGGGCATTTGTGTAATTTCAGTCTGCATGCATCAATTCTCAATTTAGTATTGCTTTATATATTGTGATATATTTGCAAGCATTGTACTTGATATTTGAGAAGTTTATTTAATTTATTGTTGTTATTTATTTCAGAGACCACACACAAACACTCTGTATCTAACCCAAACTGCTGGATTATTGGAATAAATCAATGCTTGAGAACGGAAGCTGTCTCGAATTTTTGCCTATAAACCTTCTGATCGAGGTTGAGGATTAGATGTCGGCCAACCAGTGCATCCAAGCACATATATCTTTAACATAAATGTTAAACTGAAACTACCTGCTCTCAAGTCCTGTTATTTCATTTAGTTCTAAAGGAATTGTTTGTGCTTATGAAATTTTTTTATAGACATCAGTGTCTGACTAATTAATGTCATTTTATTAATAGATTGGTGTGCCAAGAGTGACATTAGAGTCTTTATGTAGACTGAGTTAAGCAAGAGTCTTGTGACATTGCACTTCAATCCAAGCATTGTACTTGGATACTTAAGTACATTTGAAGGCAAATACTTTTGTACTTTTACTCAAGTGAATGTTTAAAGGCAGCACTTCTACTTTTACTTGAGTAATATTTTACCTTGGGTATCTATACTTTAACTCAAGTACATGGTATGTGTACTTCGTCCACCACTGTCAGTTTTCGTCAACTAAAACTAGACTAAATGTCATCAGTTTTCGTTGACTAAAACTAGACTAGACTAAAAAGAGTATGAACGTGACTAAATCTAATAAAAACTAAAATGACAGCTTCACACAAAGACTAGACAAACTAAAATTAAAACAGGCCGCCAATAACAACACTAGATGTGGCTGTTTGAAATTATTTTTGTTGGAGAAAGAGGAAAAACAGGAATTATGGTGTCTAAAATGTAATTCTCTTAATTTTAACTACTTGTTTATTGAACTGTTGTATAATATCAATATCACATTTGTGATCATGCCTACTTTTGGTGAAAAAAAAAAAACAAAAAAAAACAAAAAAAAAAACCGGCACTCTTTGTGTGATATTAACTTTATGAAATATTTACATTTTCTGCCCCATATCTTAAACTTTGATAATTCTAAATGCATTTTAATAGACTGATTATTGCAGTGAAAGAACGCACTCTAAATGCGCACACACACTGTATAACGATAATGGCAGAACACAAAGCAGCGCAGCACCGGACTTTGAACGTGCAGTGCTGATGTTTATTCAATGAAATCATAACGATAGGCTTTTGAAATTTAATTGTCATATTCAGCCATGTCGCAATTCTGGTCTATCTGTTCCCAAATTTAAGACCTTTTGAAACCATAATTAAGACTTTCTTGTACAATTGAAGACTTTTTAAGACCACACGGAAACCCTGTACAACATATAATCATCACTTTCCTACAGTTTCCTACTGTTCACTAACAAGGTAACAGTGCCAACTACTGGCCTTGCATACGTAATACAGCATTTTTGCCATTTTCGCGGATGTGTAAACGTGAATCGTTTAAACCGTTGTTGTGTATACGTGAAACTTTTTAAAAACTTTTCCGTTTTTAACAACATCGCTGTTGTGTAAATGTAGCCTTAATGACAGCTGTCAGAGTGAATTTGATGCATTTTGGATACAGAGGTACCATTATTCAAGTGAGGCTTAAATATGCCATGGAGGAACAAACAGGAGAAGCCTCATGTTACGGCCATCATGATCGCAAAAGTAAAGTTAAGACCTGAATAGTAAAGTAAGACCTTCTTTTAGGTGTTTTTGACCTACACAGTACACGACCTACGTTGTACATGGCACTCTTAAGGCCCCAATATACTTCAAACGAAATCGAAGAACAAACTGATATGACATCATTTTGAAAATCAGGCCCAAACGAAGTTCGTTTAGAGTTTGTTTCGGCAGTTCAAAACAGCTGACCAAAGTAAACTTTCTGGGGGAGTTTGTTTTGGCTCTTAAAACACCTTTGAGTTTACATTGGTCAGTGGCAGTTACACAATCGGTGGGTGTGTTCTGAAACTCAACCTTCTTCGAACAGCAATTTTTTTCCTGGTTCATTTCTCATTCCACAGTGGTCCGACAGGAGAACAACATCTCCTGAATACACTGGAGTGTCGAATAGCTAAGCTGGCACAAATATATCTGCACCTGTATGTTCGCTTGTGGAGAGACTTTAAATATTCAGAGAAAGCATTTAATTCTTAGAAAGAAATTGCAACAAGCTTGGTGTCGACGAGCCAGAGTTATGCAAAAAGCGATGTAGAGAAACATCCGAGACAAGTTTTCCAAAGCCATGAAAAGAATGAAAGGAAAGAGTAAAGATAAAAGATAGCAAGTACCAAATACATGCGTTTCAAATAAATGTTACACCATGCTGCTGCTGCTGTTGTTGTTCTTTCAAAAAGTAAATTTAAAGGGTATACAATAAATGAAATGCCAAACGAATATACAATAATAAACATTCCAAAAATCATGACACCACATAAAATATAAAGGTGTAAGAATTTATTCAGTTTCATAAAATAAATGAACACTAATAAAATAAATTAACAAACTGACTCCAATACATATTTTTTATGCTAAAGTTTTCAGTCTATGAGCCAGTCACACTTAAAGGACTGATTATGGAAATGGCATGGTTCTTTTGTATTGCAAACATGATACTTGACTCTGAGCTGCTGCTAATCATTATTCTTTTGTCTATAATATTCTGACCATTGGGGCTCGTCTCACACCTAGACTGCCTTCAGTTGTTCATTTCATCATTGTTGTGTTTAGGGAATATGCGCAAGCATCGTGACACCTTTACATTAATCTACACCCCGCCTCCAGCAGCGCGGGGGGGTTGGAAAGTTCGGAAACAGTGTTCTGTCGATTTGTGTTACCCTGTCATATTTTGCTACCTCCCATTAAAACAGTGGGTAGTACAATTCGACAACGAAAAATGCTACCAGTAAAAATATGGTTTATTAACATTAGTGGTCGACCGATATATCGCCAAGGCCGGATTTTTATTTTGATGGTGCTGAGAATGGCAGCAGCACCTGAGCACACAGTGCTCACATTCTCCCTCTTGTTTACTGTCGTTGTTAACAGTTCTGTCTAATAATCTGACAGAACAGTTAAACAAAGGAATTAATGTATACAGAAAGTTCATTCTTCTCCATCTACATGACGTCATTAGGATCTGTCATTCAGAAGCATGGCTTTTCCTATCACTGCTATGCTGATGACACTCAACTCTACTTCTCATTCCAACCAGATGATTCGATGGTAGCTGCTCGCATTGCAGCCTGTCTGAGTGACATTTCAAGCTGGATGAATGACCATCACCTTCAGCTCAACCTTACTAAGACAGAACTGCTGGTGGTTCCAGCTAACCCATCGTTTCATCATAACTTCACTATACAGCTGGGTTCGTCTACCATAACTCCTTCCAGGACAGCCAGAAACCTAGGAGTTGTGATGGATTATCAGTTAAGCTTCACAGACCATATTGCTACAATGACCCGGTCCTGCAGATTTGCCCTATACAACATTAGGAAGATTAGACCCTTCCTGTCAGAGCAAGCCAACAAAACTTCTTGTCCAAGCTCCAGACTGGACTATTGTAATGCTCTCCTAGCGGGCCTTCCTGCATGTACTATCAAGCCTCTACAACTGATCCAGAATGCAGCAGCGAGGGTTGTCTTCAATGAGCCAAAAACAGCTCATGTTACTCCTCTCCTCATCAGGTTACACTGGCTACCAGTAGCCGGTCGCATCGAATTCAAGGTACTGATGCTTGCCTACAAGACGACCACTGGCACGGCGCCAATATACCTAAACTCAGTAGTCCAAACTTATGCGCCCTCCAGAAGCTTGCATTCAGCAAGTGAACGGCGCCTTGTGGTGCCATCCCAAAAAGGTTCAAAATCACTCTCACAGACCTTTTCCTGGACTGTGCCAGGCTGGTGGAATGACCTTTAGATGTATGTTTGTATATAATGTTTTTTAATTATTTTCAAAAACATCTAAAGACTCTTTTTCGCCAGCACTTGACCAACTAATACTAGCACTTACCTTTTCTTGTCTATCCTATTCTTAGGAAGGGAAAAAAAAAAAAACCTTGCTACGAGTACTGTGCTAGACTGAGACTTGTCATGGCACTGTTGTTGTTCTCTCATTGGTCTGATTGCTTCTATTGTTCTCATTTGTAAGTTGCTTTGGATAAAAGTGTCTGCTAAATGATTAAATAAAAAATATTACAATGATTGCTTTTATATTATTAGTAATAGAAAGGCAAACATTATAATACTTTCTCTTTTGCAGTCAGCATTAAGCAAACATGCATTTATATAATTCAAACAAATCTTTGAATGACTAATGAACATTTAATTTCACAAACCTCGCAAACTTAGTCGGATCCAGCTGTGAGATCTTGTTAAGTGTGCATTTTTATCCAGCATTATCGCGTGTTCTTTGTGTGACGGTCGATCCGTGTGAATTGAATGCTTTAAACTTTAAACGTTTGATTTCAAATTATGCTGCACTTTATGTATTTGCCCACTATCATATTCATGTCATTTTCACTGTGTGCTGTATGTAAAATGAGTGTTACCTTTGCTTTATTTGAAAAATATGATTACCAATGCACGCATACTTCCTAGAATACTGAGTGCCCTGTTGGTTATAGTGTTTACTTCCTTTTTAAATTATATTTAAATATTTATTTGTGAAAAATACTTTGTAATCTAAAGTATAAGTATGTTTATTTTACACATTTATTTTTTAATCCATTGTCAAATGATTTAAAAAATTTGTATCTGCTTTATATCGGCTTTTGGCCCCCCTGCTTTCCAAGATATTGGCACCAGCTGTCAAAAAACCAATATCGGTGGACCACTAATTAACATCTACACCTACCACAACCCTAAACCTACCCTTACAGTAATGCAAATGCAGTAATTATGTGTTAAATTTGTGGTGAAAGTTATAAGGGATACAGCTACAGGAAACCAGCAATACATTTTTTTTTCTACCTATTAGATTGTGTTTTATTAAAGTCTACACCTATCCTAACCCTAAACCTACCCTTACAGTAATGCAGATACATTAAATGTTGTTTAGCATGAGAAAAATTATTCAATATTGATGTGCGCATGCGCAGTAAACCCTGGTAGGAAAATCAGATGGGTAGGATAAAATGTCAGGTGTTTCATGGCCTTAATTCAGTGACTTAATTAAGTTAGTTTTCACTTATAAAAAAAAAATAGTTTTTGTTTTATAAATGTTGTTTTCTTTAATGAATGAGGTTCATGACTGCGGTCAAGCCAGCCGCAGTTCAGAAAATCCAGTCCAGCCAGCGCGGTTGGAACAGGAACACAGAGAGAACACGCTTTCAGAGCACGTCTGATTTAGATGCCCAGAATTGCGATATAATATAACGAGATGAAATTTCTAAAATTAATTTTAAATACTACTGCTTTCATATGCGTGTTATTTATTGGTGTTTTGATGGTTGTGTGTTACTGTATTTTTCGACCTTTCAAATCATAGCAGGATTCCAAGAAAAAGAGAAATGGGAAATTATTCGATTTGGAGGGCTATGAAGACACCATTTCTAATAAGTAGAATAAATAAATGGTCAGTTCTTATATGGGATGTCCCATACTATATGCTCACATCATATCAAACCATTTTACTGCAGCATTTTTGAGATATGGGAGTATGGTACTTAAAGACTCAATTTCTAATAAGCAGGAAAAAAAACACAAACAAAAAAAACAATGGTCAGTTCCTATAAGGGACGTCCCATACTATATTCACTCCTGATATTAAACATTTTACTGCATATGTCACATACCAGGGCACATGCGACCTAATTTCTCAATGGTGCGACAAAAAAAAAAAAAAAAAAAAAAAAAAAAATATCAGAGGTCGCACCAGTGCGACCAGTCGTTCGAGAGAGAAAAAAAAAAAAGTCTCTCTGACTCTGAAAGTCTCCCATTTCAGCCCAAGCCCGAGGGACCCCAACTTTTTTACGCCCCTTGAGCTGGGCTTCTGGATAATTTTCACATCATAGTTCAGACGCTA
Source organism: Cyprinus carpio (assembly GCF_018340385.1). NCBI lineage: Eukaryota > Metazoa > Chordata > Actinopteri > Cypriniformes > Cyprinidae > Cyprinus > Cyprinus carpio. The sequence goes on along the minus strand of NC_056599.1, from coordinate 35,053,901 downwards.
GCCTGGCCTCCCGCCTGTTTTAAACATCCATCAATTAGTGATTAAAAAAAATTGCCGCGCTGGTGGAAACAACAAGAGACCGTCCTACCGCGACTGTCAAGAAGGACTCACCGGTGTTTATTGTCCCGCAGCAGCAGCACAGCTGAACAGTTCTCCGTTAGAATATAAGCTGTAGGGTTATGCTTTCAGATAAGCACTGGCAAAAGTAATTACCATAAATGTGACAGGGGGAAATAGTAAGGAGATATTTGAATTATTTGCTAATAAACTAGTGTTTTCTGAGTCTGTGTCGCAAGGATGAAGTTGCTGATCCTGACTCGCCATCTCCTCAGATGCGCCATTAGAGAGAAGTGCATCTTTACGGATTATGATTATAATGAAAGAGTTTTTGTTTTCGATTTGTTTTATTGCATTAAGTAATTAGTTAAAGCTTTCTATAGATATAGGGGCTGGTCATATAATTAGAATATCATCAAAAAGTTGATTTATTTCACTAATTCCATTCAAAAAGTGAAACGTGTATATTATATGCATTCATTACACACAGACTGATATATTTCAAATGTTTATTTCTTTTAATTTTGATGATTATAGCTGACAACTAAGGAAAATCCCAAAATTTTAATACTGTGAAAAGGTTCAATATTGAAGACACCTGGTGCCACACTCTAATCAGCTAATTAACACAAAACACCTGCAAAGGCCTTTAAATTGTCTCTCAGTCTAGTTCTGTAGGCTACACAATCATGGGGAAGACTGCTGACTTGACAGTTGTCAAAAAGACGACAATTGACACCTTGCACAAGGAGGGCAAGACACAAAAGGTCATTGCAAAAGAGGCTGGCTGTTCACAGAGCTCTGTGTCCAAGCACATTAATAGAGAGGCGAAGGGAAGGAAAAGATGTGGTAGAAAAAATTGTACAAGCAATAGGGATAACCGCACCCTGGAGAGGATTGTGAAACAAAACCCATTCAAAAATGTGGGGGAGATTCACAAAGAGTGGACTCTGCTGCTGACCAATTTCATTTTCGCCTGCACACAGTGCCAAAGCTTCCAGTACCTGGTTTAAGGACCATGGTATCCCTGTTCTTAATTGGCCAGCAAACTCGCCTGACCTTAACTCCACAGAAAATCTATGGGGTATTGTGAAGAGGAAGATGCGATATGCCAGACCCAAGAATGCAGAAGAGCTGAAGGCCACTATCAGAGCAACCTGGGCTCTCATAACACCTGAGCAGTGCCACAGACTGATCGACTCCATGCCACGCCGCATTGCTGCAGTAATTCAGGCAAAAGGAGCCCCAACTAAGTATTGAGTGGCTTTTCAGTTGGCCAAGATTTCTAAAAATCCTTTCTTTGTATTGGTCTTAAGTAACATTCTAATTTTCTGAGATACTGAATTTGGGATTTTCCTTAGTTGTCAGTTATAATCATCAAAATGAAAAGAAATAAACATTTGAAATATATCAGTCTGTGTGTAATGAATGAATATAATATACAAGTTTAGATTTTTTAATAGAATTAGTAAAATAAATCAACTTTTTGATGATATTCTAATTATATGACCAGCACCTTTATATTTATCATGTCTGTGAGGCATTTTTTCACAGAGTTTCGGTTCATTTTTGTACTCGTTAAAGATGAGATGCAGAAAGCATCAACGTTTTGTTGATATTGTGGTGTGTGGAGATTCTAAGAAATCCATGTGGTGAAAGGGATTCTGAGAAGTCCACGTATTCAAAATGTATCTTACTCCGAAGCCACATATTCAAAATGTGTTTTATTCATAATAGTACGTTTAAAAGTTTCATTTAAATGTTTAAAAAAATATTCCATGGTAATGATATAAAAATAAGTTTCATTTATATATTCAAGATGTCTTTTGGTAAGCTTTGAAATACCACAAAGTATTTCTAACTGCGTAGTCAGCTGAGTCTGTTTTGCATAAGGAGTTGAACGGCACGTATTGTTCTTTTGTGCCAATATTTCTAAGTAGTTAGTTATCAGTTAGTATGATATTTTTAATCTAAAAAGAGGAAGAGGTCCAAAATTGAGACACTGACTAGACTATTTTTAAAGGTCATGATGTATTGTTAATTATAGTCCTTCTATGTTGAAGATGGCGACTTCTGTCTGGAACAATAGTATATAAGAAAGAGCTAGTGCACTCTGCAAAATAGGATAGGACAATTGACTTTCTGAGACTCTCTGGTTTCTCTATCTTATAAGCTCTCACTTCCTTTTCTATGGCTTCACTCGAAAACTCTTAGAATCAGACTTAGAACTCTTACAGGATTTTATTCAATTCAGATATTCAGATACTTTGATGCTCTGATACTTTTGATTCAGACAGAATAATTGTTTATGTTTTGATTACAATTTTATTAATGTTTTGATTAATACTAGATGGGTTCAATCCATCATAAATGGATTGTTATTAAAAATTTACTAACATTTGATTTGCATTTTCTATATTCGAAGGTTGTTATTATCAAGAGTTTTATTTCCAAGTTATGATTTGTAGTTTCTGTTCTCTATATTCTTTTTAATAAATTTACATATTGCACCTTGGCCGTCTGACAATTAAAAAAAAAAAATTTGCTATTACATACAAAACTGAACTATTTTAATAGCTGAGACAGTAGTATAAGCTGTTTAGGGACTATTTAGCTGTTCAAATCAGACACTAGAGCATCCCTTCATTCAGACACAGTGGAAGATCTGATAAGAATCAGTGTAGAGGGGCCAAGTCTGGAAGATTTTGCTGCTAGAGAAAGTGTGGCCATCCGAGGGGCATGTGACTGCAATGGAGGATAGTCCATAAAACAGCCATGAGATGTTCAGTTTGAAGCCCTTAAAACACTTAATTTAGATTTTCTTTTTATTTCATTCATCTTGAGATGTTTTAAGTTTAAATTTCAGCTCAGTGAAGCACTTTAAGCACCAACACTTTTTCAGTAAGTTACCTTTCTTGTAGAATTGTGCATCAAATAAAGAACTTTATGTTGACCTGATTGTTAGTTAATCATTTAGGCTACAAGTCAATAGTGCCTATATGGACAGCAATTAAAAAAAATGGTGAACTTATAAAACTGCGGTGTTTAATGTGATGCGGTCGAAAATTTGGGTGCACCTAACTTTTGTGCTGGTGCACCGAAGAAAAAAAGTTAGGCGCACCAATGCAACCATTGCAAAAAGTTAGTCTAGAGCCCTGCATACTATATGCACACCTCTTATGAAACCATTTTACTACAGCATTTTTGAGACATGGGACCATAAAATGCTTTAGAGGATAATAAAGACCCCTTTTCTAATAAGTAGAATAACTAAATAAAATGGTCAGTATTTATATGTGATATCCCAAACTATATGCACACCTCAAATAAAAAACATTTTACTGCAGCATTTTTTACATATGGGACCATATTAGGGCTGGGCGATATATCGCATGCGATTGTCACGCGCATTTTGTCAGTAAAGCCGGTTCCCTGATTACCGCTAAATCGGCATCAGCTGCTTTCAAATGGAGCGGCATTTAATAGACAGAGCCATAGATCACTGACAATCACTGACAAGCTACGCAATATCGCGTTCATTATCGCAGATGAATCGCCTTCGATAATGAGCTATTGCGTAGCTTGTCAGTGATCTACGGCTCTGTCTATTAAATGCCACTCCATTTGAATTCAGGTGATGGAGATTTAGCGGTAATCAGGGAACCGGCTTTACTGACGAAATGCGCGTGACAATTGCATGCGATATATCGCCCAGCCCTAGACCATATGGTGCTTTAGTGGGCTATAAAGACCCCATTTCTAATAAGCAGAATAAATAAATCGTCAGTTCTTATACGGGACATCCAATACTATATGCACACCTCATATCAAATCATTTTACTGCAGCATCTTCAAGATATGACACATTATTACCCTTTAGAGGGCTATAAAGACCTCATTTCTAATAAGTAGAAAAAAAAAAAACAATGGTTAGTTCCTATAAGAGACGTCCCATACTATATGCACACCTCATATAAAAACATTTTACTGCAGCATTTTTTTTTTAAATCTGACACATTATTACACTTTAGAAGGCTATAAAGACCATTTCTAATAAGTAGAATAAATTAATGGACAGTTCTTATACGTGACATCCAATACTATGCACACCTCATACGAAACCATTTTACTGCAGCATTTTCAAGATATGACACATTATTACACTTTAGATTGCTATAAAGACCCCATTTCTACACTGTAAAACATCATAGCCCAAATAAGTTATATGAACTTACTTTTCCTCATTACCTTAATTTGTCATTTTAAGTTTTGGATAGTGAACTTAAAGTTTATACGTTATTGAAAATTAAAGTAATACACGTTGTCTGCGTTGTTTTTGATTTTTGTGTGTCTTGTAAAAGTTCATTTAACTCATGTCTTTAAGTTATATGTTGGGGGAGGGGCGATACATGAGACCACGAAATATAGAGTGAAGTCATCTCCATTTTGAGTTAATGCAGCTGTCTGGAGAACTTACATGAATTCATGAAACAAAGAATGCGAGTAAGGTGAGTTTTTCTTTTTTTATTTGTAATGCTAAATTAATAATGTTTGCGATTTATTGCGTGAAAAAAAAAGTTTTTCCCTCATTAATTCACTGTTTTTCAGAGCCTCAAACACTAAAATAGTTACGTTATATCACTTAGGTTCACAGTGCTAATATTTTAGTTGGTCTTCGGCCTGAAGTCTGTAGTTATTATTATTTATTGTATTGACCATGCTCTGCGAATGTAAGACTGAGCCACCATCTGTGAAACCCCGGTCAAGCCAGCTGTCGCCTGGATTTTGCTGCACTTCTGTTTGTGGAATTAAGGTGTTGTGATACATTAAGCTTACAAAAAGTGTCTTTCTCAGCTTTTTGGCTACGCCAAGCATTTGTACTGTAATTCAAAAATAGGTTCAAATCCAGGCAGCAGCAGGCTTGATCGTGTGTTCACTATATGTCTGCACTACATGACGTCACCAAAGTGTGGACTCTGAGGAAGTCCATAAGTCCGGAGTGTGCCGTTTGGGACAGGGCCTTAATGTGGGCCGCGTGCGGCTCATGTGCACTCAACACGTGCCAGCGGCTGTGAGTGACGATGACGGTATATAAATGCATCATCATTCATTCACAATGTACAAATTAAGCTTTTAATGTGATTTAAACTTTAAAAGTACATTAAAATAGAAACAACACTAAAGTTCTTCAACATGGAAAGCAATAGAAATGTAGTAACTAAGTCATTTCATCAGATAATTGTTTCATATTGTGCGCTTTGCAGGGCTGCGGGACACAGGACAGAAAGGATATCAACTTGTTAATTCGTTCCTACGACTTATTAATTTGTGGCAATTGTCCATGTTTCATTAATTTTGTTCCCTAAATAACCCATGATTTAACTGAAATAAGGGAACAAATTAATAAATTGAATGAATTCCTAATTCATGAAATCTTTAATTTCCCTTCCCGCATGTTTACCACAGTCAGAGATGCAAAAACATTAAAAGTGAAAAATAATAAAATAAACCTGCGAAATAAGAGGGTTAGACTGAAGATTTAGGAAAAGAAACGATGCCTAAATGTTACTGAATTTGTGAAAATTCGTAACCAACCGGCAAACCACAACAAAGCCGTGTAAATGAAGGCTATGGGCTCCAACGGCATCCAGAGGCATAGTCGCGATCCAACATTTCCCAGTTAACCAATTATTCCTCTAATAAACAAAGCTTTTATACCACACTTGTCATAATCAGAGCTTATTATTTGTAAATAAATAATTGCTGGATTCAAAACAGCAATTAATAGGCGCTGTGACCGACACTGACAATAGCCTACATTCGTTTTCCCGGAGCATTTAATGCTGCACTAAACGGTGACACCACAACGAGCATCGTTCACAAGTTTCTTCATGGACCTAACTAGTTCTCAAGCCCTGGGACAAAATGGATACTTTAAGGAAAAATGTATAGCCTATAGAAGTAGGCCTAACAATAAAAATAACAATTTGTTTTCATAATTAAAAATAAATAAATAAATAATATGCGAAATATATCTGACTTAATTAAGATTAACGGATTTAAAACAGAAGTGTGGTGTGGCACTCCATAAGGTGTTTCGGAAAAAGAAAGAAGACAACGCGCATTCGTAGTTTTTTTTTTTTTTTTTTATGTCTCAGCTGTTTCGATCGCGGCGGAGCCTGGCGCACAAGTATTGCAGCAATTCAAACTTACATCTCAGTCTGTGGTTTTCAATTATTCAAAATAAAATAGTCAACTAAACATATAATTAAAAGGTTAGGTCACTAGTACGTCTCGTCAGTTTAAATACGACCATACTAGTATAACCGGTTCACTCTGCTGTTTATGATCTTTCCGTCTAGCTATTCGAATGTTTGTAAAGTACAAGCCTAGTTTAGGTTTACGTTGTTATCAAATAATAGTTTTAACATTCAAATACCATTACGAAAATGGTAAAACATATTGGATTTGTGCTACGAATGAGACCCATGAACAATAGAAACCTCAAAATAAATCTAGCCAAAGCCGTTAGCTTGTCCTCGTATGCACGCATGCACGGCACGCTCTGTCACGATCAGCGGTCTCTGTGCGGATAGGAAACAAATGTTGAAATGATCTCAAAACGCTATATGGCGCGCTAGTCTTCATTTTATCAAATGATCATAATCCACATGTATTCTTTGATAATCCTGCTACTAGCATTTATTCAAACTAAAACTCCTGTTAAGTGAGAAAGCGTTTTGTGTATGTGTTGCTTTGCACATCCTGTCATACCGGTGACTGCGTGGCTGCAATAGATGCATTTGCAACATAAGGTTAACGATTGGATTAATCGATTAATTGATCATTAAATTTAAACGGTTACGATCGATCATGGAAATATTTGAAATTTGACATCCCTACTCTGAACTCCAAAATTGCTACGGTAAAATTCCTTTATACACCAATCAGGCATAACATTAGGGCCATCTTCCATTGTGATTGTCCCGCTTTTGCTGCCAAAAAACAGCCCCTGACCCATACGAGGCATGAACTCCACTAGACCCCTGAAGGTGTGCTGTTGTATCTGGTACAAGATGTTAGCAGCAGATCCTTTAAATCCTGTAAGTTGCGAGGTGGGGCCTCCATGGATCGGACTGGTTTGTTCAGCACATCCACAGATGCTCAATGGGATTGCAGATCTGGGGAATTTGGATAGGCCAAGTGAACTCAAACTTGTTGTGGTGCTCCTCAAACCATTCCTGAACCATTTTTGCTTTGTGGCAGAGCGCATTCTCCCCAATTGCATCAGTGAGGCTTGGCCGCACATGACCCTGTCGCCGATTCACTACTTTTCCTTCCTTAAGCTAGGGCTGTGCAAAAAATCGAATGCGATTTTCATGCGCATCTCATCAGTAAAGACTACTGTAATTAGTAGTATATCTTCCAGGCACGTGCGTTAAGATCAGGGTTGCCAGGTTTTCACAACAATCCTGCCCAGTTGCTTTCTAAAAACTAGTCCAAAACTAGCCCAATCGCGCTTCCAGGAGGTTTCTTCGCCCGATAAAATTGCATCCGAGGGTTTAAATATACGTTTTTTGGCAGGGTTGCCCTGGGTAATATTCACATTTTAGGGGCTAAATATCACGTTATTGGTATTGGGGATCGCTTCAACCCGCGACATGAAAAAACAACCGCAGACTTGGCAACACTGTTCAGGGTGGGAAGCAGCATGTACTACACAGAGGCCGTAGTCCACCGACACAACTACACAAATCGATGTTAAAATCACAAAAGAATCGCCTGCGATTTTAAAATCGATTTTGTGTGTAGATTTATCAGTGAATTACGGCTCTGTGTAGTAAATGCTAACCAGTGTTTGCCAAGTCTGTGGTTGATTTCATGTCTCGGGTTAAAGCTTGACCCCAATATACCAATCAACGTGATTATTTAGCCCCTAAACATGTGAATATACCAAGGGAAACCCTGCCTAAAAATGTGTATTTTATCGCCCGGAAACGAAAACGCGATTGGACAAGTTTTTTTTTTTTTTTTGGAAGAAGACAATTGGGCAGGTTTTGTTTTGAAAACCTTGTCAATCTGATACTGAAACGCACGTGCCTGGAGATATTACTACTAATCACAGGTTTGAGTTCCACGCGCTTTTACTGAGGGAGCATGCGCATGAAAATCGCATTCGATTTTTTTGCACAGCCCTATCTTTAAGCCACTTTTACATAGAAACTGACCACTACAGAGCTAGGAAACACCCCCACAACCGAGCTGCAGTGTTTTTGAGGGGGGGATGCTCTGACCCAGTCATGCTAGCAAATCGACAATGTGGCCCTTGGCAATTCATAGGCTTGCCCAGTTTTCCTGCTTCTAACACATCGACTTTGCGAGGGACCAAAAGTGTTCACTTGCTGGCCTAATTGCCCAGAAAAAAAAAAAAAAAAAAATATCCCACAAACAGGTGCCGTGATGAAGAGACTTAGATTCATTGCCGGTTTACTTCACACCTGTCAGTGGTCATGATGTTATTTACTGGATCAGGTGTAGAAAGGGTGAAAACATAGTATAGGAGGTTCCCCTTAAAAAGATATTGGTTGTTTAATTGGTTACTTATGTCGAGATCCTTAATTTTACAGTTTTAGGACCTCGATAAGTGAAATAATAACATACTCCTTGAAATGATACAGTAAAATGTTTTTTCCTTTGATGGATGTTAGAGAAGAGGGGGAAATGAATTATAAGAATCAACTTTTTTTTTATTTAGAGAGATAGATTACACCTTCTCTCTGTAAGCCTCCTGAAGAGAAATTATAGTACATTTCTAAAATGCCTCGTACCCCATTCATTACTTAGCCAAAATGTGGTCATTATAGCCCCTAAAGTGTAATAATACATATCTTAAAATGATGCAGCAAGTTGGTTTCATATGAGGTATGTATATGGACATATATGAACTGATCTTTGCTTTTTAGTTATCAAAAATGGGATCTCTGCTGCTAACGTAGTAATACCTGAATCATCCCAAAAATGCTTCAGTAAAAAATAGTTTCATATAAGGTGTGCTTATGGGATGTCCCATGCAAAATTAACTGATCATTTTCTACTTATTAGAAATGGTGTCTTTATAGGCCTCTGAAACAGAATAAATTATCATTTTTCGCAAATGCTAGAGTAAAATGTTTTTATATAAGTGTATGTATATATTTTGGGACGTCCCATATACAAACTGATTACTGTTTTTTTTTACTACTTATTAGAAACTGATCTTATAGCCCCTCTGAAGTGCAGTAATGTGTCATATCTCAAAAATGCTGCAGTAAAAATGTTTTTATATAAGGTGTGCATATATGGGACGCCCTGTATAAAACTAACCATTAGCTTTTTCTACTTATTAGAAATGGGGCCTTATAAGTATCTGAAGTAGAATAATGTTCCATATCTCAAAACACTGCAGTAAAATAGTTTCATATGAGGTGTGTATAGTATGGGACATCCCGTATAAGAACTGACCATTGGTTCTTTTCTGCTTATTAGAAATGGGGTCCTTGCTGTAGCACTCTAAAGTTTAATATCAGTCATATCCTGAAAACACTTGTGTACAATGGTTTCATATGTGGCTTGTATATAGTATGGATGTCCTGTATAAGAATAAACCATCAGCTTTTTCTACTTGGGTTTTATAGGACTCTGAAGTAGAATAATGTCCCATATCTCAAAATAACGCTGGAAAAAAGGTTTCATAGGATGTGTGCATATAATTATTGGACATAAAGGTAGGCCGATGTATGGGTTTTGATTACATTTGCAACCGATAGTTGATTGCTGGAACAATAGGTTGTTGCCAAATATCCATGCCGATAGTTTTCGGGTTACGCACCCATTGCTAGAGCGGCTAAGAAGAGGGTCTGTTTTCGTTATACACTGCGCAGAAACAGCCTCTAGTGGTTGAAATCACTGACAGCACGTTTTATTTGTTTGAACATTATGGCGCTGCACTCGACACAGCCGCAGAAAACTTCAGTCCCGGATTTAAATGCAGCTGAAAGAAAATCCTGCCACGCCTCAGAGCGCCATTCACATAGTTTTCCATTAAATTACATTATATTTGCCCAATTTATTTGTTAATGTAATTGTATATTGAGCTTTATTTTCTTCGAAGCGGTTTGATAACTTTCTGTGGCTCTAATAAGAAGTCTGTATGCTTCATTCATAGAGCTGTAATATAGACCGCTCTTTCCGCTGTCTGCTCCGTTTTTTAAAACTTTAACTTCAAACTTATCGGCGCTTCATTGTTCATTCTTGAAGTAAGCTTGTGTCTGTTTGGTGAATAAATAAACTGTTTTTGAGCCGCTGCTCAGAAGTTGAATGCGAAGCGTCCGAGTGTGTGTGTGATACGGTGAGTTCTCCTAGACTCGGCGCTGCTTTTTTATTTTGATTGAATAATCATTAAGGTGTTCAAGAATAGAAACAGTTAAAGTGTGAAGTATACATTATTGCTTTCGTATGATTGTAGTGCCCTATGATTTCTGTGATCACGGAGAAGCGCGGGCAGAATCCAGTCCGTCATAAAAACAGAATTCACAGTTTAACCAGAATGTCACAGAATAGGTCAAATTTTGAATGAATTAATCAAAAGTAGGTCATTACACTTGAAATCAAATCGCCGATATGGACTGGTATCTGTTACTATTAAGCTGCAAAAGTGGGTTTTAAATATGAATCCTGCATGTCTCATGCGTGACTCTAATGAATGGCTTAGAGGCGAGGTTTCAGCTACTACTGGCTCGATGTGGCGCTGGCGGTGATTTTCAGCTTTCTATGGTCTCTCTAAATGGCGTAACGCCTGAACAACATCTCCAGAACTGAGAGAGCTTTCGCGGAAGCTTCTGGTCAGTTTGATTTGAGTAAATATGGCCTCATATCGCTTTTACAGTACTGTAAAAAGGTATTCACGGCAACCCGTCAAAAATAAAAAGCGAGCCTATTTTTTAGGTAAGTGTGCATAGCTGCCTACTACTACTACTAAAATGGGAAACAAAGCGTTATTTTTAAGGAATAATCACACATTTCTTCCATGTTTTAAATTTTAATAGTAAATCGAATTTGTTTTATACAAAAATAAATGAAATTAATGTTTCATGCCCTTCATTTGATAACCAGAAAAATTATAATATACAACACAGAATTTTTTTGGGGAAAAAATCATAAGGCTTCTTTAAGAAAAAAAAAAAAAATGAATAAATTAAAGTTGTTTTATGGATTCAAATAATCAGACATGCTAAAACGGAATTTGGTAACAATAAAAAAATATGGTGAAAAAAATTTCATAGGGCCACTAAACCTTCATCATTTTTTGTTAAACTTTATTAAATTGATGTGAAAATGTATAAGTTTCATGGTTTTGATTAATTAGGCTTACTTTTTTTAATTAATAAGGTTTAACTATTAAAATGGAGTGGGGAAAAATTAAAATGGAAAAAAACAAGATCAGAAAAAATCTACTTGAGAATAACGGAATTTGGAAAAAAATAAAACGTAATTTAATAAAAAAATAAAATGGATTTTGTGGTAATTTCAACATTTACTATTACTATTATTATTACTTTTATTACTTGTTGGCCGATTTTTACTAGTATGATTAAGTAATTATTATTTTAAAAAGCACTATTTTAGTTTTTGTTCAGTATCCTATTTTAAAAACTATCGGTTAGTTAATCAGGAAGGCCAGTGTGGTCCAACCTAGCTATCAGTATACGGCCAAAATCCACTATCAGTGCGACATCTATATACATACTCGCCAAAAAACAGTAACAAACAACCAGGTCAAAAACACCAATAAATAACACGCATATTAAAGCATAAGTAGAAAAGAGAAATCCAGAAATGTAATCTTGTTAAATTATATCTCAATTCTGGGAAGTCCTAAAATGAAAACTCTGAAAGCATTCTCTCTCTGTGTTCCTGCAAGTACTGTAATCATAATGGTAATGCGTCGCATTTTCAACAGCGGCTGGCTGCTGCTTTGCCATCCATACTGCTCACATATTACTGTGGAAATTCGGTTTGTGCTGGATTACGGTGTCATCAGACTTTAGGCATTAATAATACATTTTTAAGATACTGAGAGAAATATTATATATATATATATATATATATATATATATATATATATATATATTAGATGCCATACTATTATAATATTGAACCGCTCGTACGACATCCACGGTTCAATACGCCAGGAATTCATGCTGGGTTTTACCGCTTAAATAATAATTTCTGTGCGCTTATTTCTCCGAATTGACTGTTTGTGTGTGCCTGTTAAGTTCACGAGCTGAGATGAGAAACCTCCCCGCAGAAGTAAATATTCAATCACTATGCTCTAAAGTTAGCGCCTGGAACCATCATTCAACACCCTTAACATGGCGAGTGGCGGTGAAGCGAGGCTACAGCACGAGGAAGCTACCGCCTTTCAAACTGCGGTGTGGAGACATTTCAGTTTTGCCGCTGGAGTATAATGCCAGGAAGAAAAAACGGTAAACAAAAAAATGACTGTCTGCAAGCATTATTTCTTACACGCGGTAGCCTACTCAAACGGAAACATCTCCAACATGACTGCACATCTCCGCCATCACCCAGCTATATATCAATTGCCCGAAGGTGAGATATCAGAGCAGGTAATAAAGTCCCAAAACAAATAGTCCCTCGCTAACTCTTCCAGCATACATACCCAACTGGTTCCGAGAGACACATAAAAATAACAGCAGTGGGGGGTGTTCATTGCCAAAGTTTTTCAGCCGTTTTGGTGATTGAGATGCTGGCTTTTGTCATCATCTTATAAAAACACTCGATCCGCTGCTACAGATAACAGTCTCGCCACTTTTTTCAGCACCGAGATAATTCCCGACCCTATGAAAAGACATGCAACAGGATTGTGTAACACTACAAAGCACAGAGCCTTGCTCTGACCACAGATGGTTGGACCTTCAAGGCAAACCGTGAGCACCACTGTAACTGTTCACTACATGTCGGATTGGGAAATGAAAAGCGCTTGTACTCAAAACGCAACCCGTCCCCTGTATGAAAGTCACAAGCGCTCATTTGCGAAGAGTTGACAAACGCAGTGAATACGTGGAAGTTGAGGGAGGCCAAATATGTTACTCCCCAGTCACCACACAGATAACGCTCCAACATTGTGAATGCAGTCCATGAAGCTGATGGCCAGCCACAGAGATAAGTTATTGTTTTGCGCATGTTGTAAACCTAGCAGCCAAGAAAGCAGTGCGTCAATCAACACACAGTGTCCGCCCTGGGGAGGGTTAGAAAAATAGTGACCTTTTTTTCACAAAGCACCAAAGCCCACCATGTTTTGACTGTGAAGCAGGAGATGTTAAACTTGCCCAGACACAAGCATCCACGATGTCACAACCGTGGAATACAGCACATGACATGTTGAGCATACACAGAACAGCAGCCCGCGCCATCTACTCTGCCTTACTTGACAAAGATCTGAAGCTGTCTGTCAAGAACATAACCATGTTGAGAATGACAGTGAACAGAAACTGGCAGAAGAAGAACTGATTCAGGTCCTCAAACCACTGAAAACAGTGACAACTCATGAGAAAAAGCAGTGAAACATCCCCCACTATATCAATGATCCTTCCTCTGAAAGAGATGCTTCTCAAATCCATGTCACCAGAAGACCAGGACAGTGCAACAGTGAAAGAAGCTAAAGCAGCCATTACAAATGACCTGGCAAAGAGGTACACTGACCCCTAATCTTCATGATTACCCAAAATGGCCACAGCCCTGACCCCCAGGTTTCAATCCCTGCCTTACCTTGATGAAGACTCTCGCGGATAAGCTCTACAGGAATATCATCCATGAAATTCTGAGCATGAACAGTAGGTACTATTGATTGTTTTTTTAATCAGCAGGTGATTTTGATTTTTTTATCTACTTAGATGTTTGTTATATATCTTGTGCCCTTTTTCATGACAAAAAAAATTTCATTTGTATATGTTACACGGGAGATGGTTGGGGTTTCAGCTGTGTGTGTTTATAGTGAAATAATTATACAAAAGGATCATTCTCTTTGATGCAAGGGTCTAGTGGAGAATCCCCCCTCCATAGGGAAGACAATCCATCCTCTCCCCCCCCAAGAAAAGACCAATTTCAGAGGTATTTGGGGGCTTTTAAAAACTGGGAACACGGGGGTGGCCATTTCCCCAGATTTTGAGGGGGGAATCACCACATCGTTAGCAGACGTATTCATGTGGATGTGACCCTTTCATATGGGGGAAAAACAAATGAATAAAGCCCCCCAGTGAAAAAGTGCACAAAACACCTCTGTGTCCCGGAACCTCTTTTGCAGTGAGAGAATTTTTCCATGCCGGGCTTTGGTGCAAACGCTCCCCTTGCTGCAGAGAATGTTGAAGGTTTATTTTTTTACGAAAAACCCCCAAAATACAGGAATAGATAGCGACCTAAGTGAAATTGCACTTTACATTCGAATGAAGGATACGAAACGGAGACTGTTAAGTTTAATTAAGATGGTTTATTTATGTTTACTGAAGTACAAAGTTTATTTGAAATGGTCAATTTATGTTTATAACTTACATGTATGTTTTTTTTCTTTGGGTTTTTGTTTTCCCCCAGTTTGTCAGGGCACCAGCAGCTGTGAGATTCGTGAAATTTTTCAAAAAAAAAATATTTAATATTATACAATACATTTGGAATAGTGGACTTTTCGTTTTTTGAAAAAAAAAAGGAGTATTGCAAAAATGTTTTTATTTTTTTCTTTTTAAACCCTTTTACTTTTCCCTATTGCCTAAGGAATAAAAAAAACCCCAAAAGCCATCAAAACAAACCAAAACCGTTTAAAAAACCAGGTAGTATTGAACGGGGCTAACTGTTTGTTAAACCCCTAAATTTTATATATATATATATATATATATATATATATATATATATATATATATATATATAGGGCATGTCAAAACTGGGCCCCCAAAAACCCCCTCAGACCAGAGGGAAAGCTTTGTAAGCCAATTTACCACAAACATTAAATTCTTAAAGAGAATGAAGAATAAGCCAACCTCCTTGTTCCTGTGTTTTTTTCCCCGGGGTTTAGTTTTTCTGTTTTTTTCTGGGTTTTTGTTCCTCGTGTTTTATTTCCTGGTTTGTTCTCTGTTTTAATCCAGGTTTCTGGTTCAATTTTTATTCCCCGGATTTCTCCCCTGGCCCCCCCTCTCTCTCCTTTTTAACAAACACCATCTTACAGCAGCAATTCAGTTCAGATAACCCCCCAGATATTCCCTGCTTGCTTCAATTTTTAGACACGACTGTGAGGGGTAAAATATTAAAGGTTTTTTGCTGACCTGTTAAAAAACGGTACTTTCTATTTACAGAAACAACATTTCAACCCTTTGTATCAAGCAGCATCCCAAAAAAAACAACAGAGAGCACGGTGAAACCAATCTTCTTCCCGGGGTTTTAAAGGTGTTTGGCAAAAAAAAAAAAAAAGTGTTTTTGCGCAACCCGCTGGACTGGAGTCAGAAGCAGCGAGGGAGGAAAAATAGTGGGCTTTTCAACGTGGTCTAAGGTGATGATTTTCTTTTTTAAAAAAAACCGATGGCACAACTAACCGAAAAAAATTAAAATTAGCCCACATGGTATTTGAGAATCATCGTGAATGAGGATCAGAGAGAAAAAGGCAATTTTTAGTAAAATTTCATTGAAAACAACACCTTAAAGCATGTTAAAAAGGAAAATTTAAAAGGGGTTTGTTCAGCCAAAAAAGAAAATTATTCATTAAAGACTCACCCCATTGTTTTAAAACCCCCAAGACCCTGTTCATCTTGGAACAAGTTTAAGATATTTTAGATTTAGTCCAGGCTTTTTGTTCCTCCCTTGAAAATGTATTACGGTATACTGTCCCCGCCAGAAAGGAAAAAAAACATCATAAAAATAGTCCTTGACATCAGAGGGCGACAGCGCCGGGGCTTTTGGTCGGGGCCTGCCCCCCAGCGGGCATTGATGCCCTCAATGGCTAAAAAAAAATTTTCCCCCTTTTGTTTTTATTTTAAAATAAATGTTCAAACTGTAACTTTTAAAATTAAAAAAAATAAAAAAAATGGGGGAAAATGCATAATTTTGTTGTTCATGGGACGTTCTAGGCTTCGCATGGGGAAAGCTTATTCCCGAGAAACTTGTTACATTTTTATTTGCAGCACTCGCACCCAGGTTAAAAAAAAAGTATCAGCATAAAGTAATAGATTTTTTTTTGTCCTTTTTTTATTTTGTTTAGAAAATAGTCCCAGAGTATTTAAAGTCCTTTAAACCCTAAGAAAAACGGTGTTTAAAGAAATTATTTTATTTTTTGAAGCCACTTTGATTTTTTGTATTTTTTTTTTCCCTTTCCTGTATTTTATTTTATCTTTATCTATTTTTCAAGTTTTACAAAAATTTGCATTCTAAAAACAAAAACTAAAAAAAACAGTTAAACCCTTATCCTTTCGGGGTGGCTCATTATTGTTGTGACATCCTTATTCTCTCGGGAATTTGTTTTCTGATTTTCTGGTCCCTAGCGACTTTGTGTGATGATTTTCCAACCGTTTTTTGAAGAAAAAAAACCTTAAATTTTTTGAAAATCTTTCAAAAAAACTTTGTCTGATGGGGAATTTTTTTTTTCCCGGTTTTTCAAAGCTCAAATTTATTCAGTGTTTTATTTTTTTTTGTGTAATTTTTTAATTTTTTAAGTATAAAAAAAAATATAGCTATTTATTTTAGGCCTATTTTTGTTTTTTTTTAGCCTATATTATATTTATATTTTATTTTCTTCCGTTCTGTTGTTTTGGCTATCTGTTCCCGGGGGGTTTCCCCATAAGATGTAGCCTAGCTATCTTAGCTTTAAAAGCCTCGGGAAGGTTTTTAAGGGTTTGCGCAATTTGCACTTTTTCCCAAAAAAAGTAGGCTACTGAACCAAGGGAAAAATAGGCTACACGGTTTCTTTAGTGCTGCCATTCAAAGTGCTGAACAGGCTACTAACCTTATATGGGAATCGATTTGAACGTTTTAAACCCAACAATCGATCTTTTTGCATTAGGAATCAAAACAGGTAAAAATAAAAATAAAAATTATATAATACATTCTATATAGTAGATCATTGGAGCAACATTTAGGGGAGAAGTCATTTATATAGATCATTGGGGCTAACTGACTCTTTCCGATCCGGGGGGCCCCCA